>NW_017306310.1:2952083-2975375 GCF_000935625.1 Nanorana parkeri | reverse complement strand
AGATTGAAGTGTCACTTTAGAGTAAGCAGCTTTATACAGTATAAGCAGCAGTTAGTGACAATTGTACTTTTAGAAACAATTTAAAGCAAATTGGATCAATAGTTTGATGATTTATAAACTGATAAACTTAATAAACTCACATAAAGTGATTCCTTGCCTACAAAGATATTCTCCTTTCATAACTACTGTCAAATTAGGTGGCATTCATCTTTAAAGCAGAGAGTGGGGAAGGGTTAGAGTAGACCCTTTGTCTGGTTTTATCTGCTGTCTATGTCTCTATTGTATACATTTCCCCTTGCTTTCTGTTCTGGTGTTCTTCTCTCTAAAACACTCTTTGTTGCAGATTGGGTAAAGATCAGAGCCTCTATGAGCTTTTTATTGCTGTGTGTGTGTCTTACTGTCCCAGTGACACATGTTCTCCTTTCTTGACATGTTGTCACAGCGGCAGGAAGTAATTAGATAGCTCCCAAATGTGGTTACAGATAGCTGCTGTAAGAAGATAAAAATCTAACTCTCTCTCTCTACTTTTCAAAACTAAAAAAAAAATCTGTTTGGTCTGAGTTGGGCTTTAAAGCGCTTTTGGTTTGAATTCAGCTCTGTACCTCTGTGAATTAAAAACAACAGCAATTTTCTTAATTCCCTTCAATGCATGATAATAGCAACAAGCAAATAGAGCCATGTAAGAAAACTTACATCAGTCATTTTCCATCAGCAGAGGTCCTCTTTTAGGGTGACTAATGGAGATGCAATCAAGAAAATAGACAATTTACACCGAGGGTTTCTCCATGAGGAGATTACTGTGTGGAAGCTGTTACTAAGATATCCATAGTGCAGAGGGGACCTCAGAATGCAAACTTCAGTAAAAGCTGTATGTTTATGAAGTACATCATAGTACTGAAGTACATACTAATAAATACTGCTGGGTGTAAAATACAATAGCAATCTTGCATTAACTTAAAGCCCATCTACAAGACAAAAAAACCCCCCCCCCCCTTTTTTAACCATTTTACTTACCTAAAACCATGGTCCTATGATCGTGCCCGCTACACTGTACCATGTGGCCTGTGTATAGCTCGACATGCAGCTAAACCCTCCTATTCTGCAATAAGCCAGACTGGATAAACTCTTGAGGCTTTATTAACAAAATAGGGTGGGGTGAAACTGGTGAAAGAAGAACATGAAAACATACAATCAAAATGTGAAGATATAAATTAAGTGATAGCTCACAAATAGAATGCAAAAAAAGTATTTTCCTACCAGCGATGCTGCCTTAAGGGGAATCTGGGTGTTTTCTCCGAACATGTGCTCTGGATGGCACTAGATCCTCATCTCCTTGGTTCCAAATTGGAGGCTGAGGTTCCAGGATACACCTGTTTCCTTCTTCTTGGGATAGAAGCTGCTGGGAACCTACCATAGAAAGACAGTCTGCTTTGCCATAAATAGAGATGTAATCTCTAGAGCACAATCTGGTGGCCGATTTTGAGATGGCAGGTAGGTAACTCAAAAATCCCATGCCTGGGAGCAGAACACTCTGACCCTTTTTCTCTGCTTTTGTGTACTTCCTGGGGGTCCTTCTGCCTGGTGTTCATGTCATTGTTGGCATCATGTGGACACTTCACATTGCTGTCCAACATCTGGGGCACAAGCATCCTAGCAACCAACAAAAATTCCGCTGGCTTATTTCAAATTGTACACAAACCAGTAGGGATCCTGGGTAATGTCACTGACCAAATATCGTCATGACTCTATTTGGTCAGTGACATTACCCAGCATCCCTACCAGTTTGTTGACATTCAGCAGCCAGTAGGGCTCTTTCAGTTGCAGAGAGAGTCCATCCAAAGAGGTTTGTTGCCTCTCCTCAGAAGGGCTCGCGACCCACTTTTGGGTCGCGACCCATGAGTTGAGAACCACTGCCCTAGACCATACTAGGCTACATGCCCTCAACATTTGGATCATACCTTGCTATGGGAGTGTGGCGAAGCACCCCTTCCTGACAATGAACTTTGTACCCATGCTTTTGAAGACAAGGGCCTCATCCCCACATTCGGTCTACAAGAGGATTTGGGGGTCCGTAGGAAGGGGGAGTTAATAAAATCTGTAAGCCCCCTTTAAAAAAACCATAGTAAATAATAGTATATAAAACACGCACACACAGTTGCATAAATCCTGTATGAAACTCCCTCAAAAAAAGACAAAAGTGTCCCATGCTGTGAATCCAATGTCAGTCATGTCATTCAGTGATGAAGATCTGTCAGGGATCGTGTTACACCAACACAAAACAATGACAGGCACTGATGAATGTCTACCACCTATACTCTCGCTGAATCCAAGGCTCCTCGCCTTGGATTCAGTGCAAGATACCATAAGTTTCCCTTCAAAGTGTATCTCTCTGTTTACAGTATGTTCAACTTTTTTACCATTGGGCTTCTTTGAGATATATAGTGTATATATACAGTTATATATATGTGTACATATAGAGAGAGAGAGAGAGAGATAACATTTATATTTACAGTATATGTGTGTGTGTTTGCATGAAGATGCGTGCATGTGCCACCTTGAACCTTATTTTTACCATTATTGCCAGTAAAGAAAAGTTAGGGGAGTAGCTGGCATTGCATCATCCCATGACATAATTTTATAGATTGGGAAAAGCAATAAGTAAAATTTAGCAGTGACATAGGGCTACGTTTTGTGAGATGATGAACAATGGGGTTTTGCTTATCTTTGTATATAGACCTGTGGTTTATTTTATAAGGTTCCTCTGTGAATATCCATAAACTGGTCTTTGAATAGAGCCCTTTCAAGTAAACCTTTAGCTCCATGAATAGTGGATTCAGAATGACACTTTCTGGCCAGAGAACATGTTTGTAAGACATGCAGTCCACAGACTCTCAGAATAAAATGTTTCTTTATTCCTTATTTAATGATTGCTACTTACTGTACATATACAGAGAACATACAACGAGACTATAACTTATTTTTGATCTTTAACCATTGCAGTGATAATCTGTAATAAATATAGATAAATTGCATAAATTCCATATGCAAAGGAAGTAAAAACACCTATGGAACCAGGCTACAAAAAGAGCAATGAAGCAGACAACTTTCTACCCAACAATGACATGTACCCCAGAGCAATCAGAAAGCTACTTTACATTTCTACTGTGACAAGACCAGACACAGCGACAGCAGTGTGCATACTCTCAAGAAAAGTCGCTGCACCCTGTTAGCGTGAGTGGAATGCAGTAGACGGTAATACAATGCATAATAGGAACAATTCGGATGAAGCTACGAATGCCAGCAATGTGAAATCCAAAACTAGTTGGATATGCGGATGCTGATTGGGCCAGAGACTGCACAGACCGCAAATCCACAAGTGATTACATCTTCCAATACGGAGAAGGAACTATAAGTTGGTCTAGCTAAAGCAAACAACTGTTGCACTTTCCACAACTGAAGCTGAATACATAGCAGCAGCACACACATGTCAAGAAGCAATATGGATGCGCCATCTTTTAATGAACATGGGCGTAGAGATGTTAAACCCCATCCCGATCTTTGAAGATAACCAGGGATGTATAAAGCTGACACAATCAGAAAGAGTCAACCAAGCACATCGACGTGAAGTATCAACTGCTTAGGGACCCACAAGTGCAAGCTATTATCAACATGCAATGTTGCTCATAAGAAGAAATGACTGTGGATGCACTCACCAAGCTATTGTCAAATGATCATCACAGTTTCCTTCGAGAGAAGCTAAACTTCATATAGCAATGCATATGCTGTTAAGAAGGGGGTGCTGGAAATATAACAGCATACACTGATATACTTGTGTAATGTCTCTTTTGAGCTGTAGATGGCCATGTAGTGCAATGTTCGTCTCTATGTGCATGCTTATCTATGATACATAGGAAGTTTTTTTTTTTCTCTTTTCTCTTCATAATGCTATATTTATACCTGTAATGTTCATAATTCGTAAAACTTAATTCAGCATTCCTCAAGATGTCAGTGCCTCATCTAAACACATAAAAAAAATAATAAAGTCACCGGCACTCCAAATGATCAAGTCAATAAGTTTATTGACCCAAGTGATAACACCTATAGCAACATTTCGGGACCATGCGGCCCCTTCCTCAGGCAAACAGGCATCCGTTGTTGCTGCTGGACCCGCCCTGATACATTGAGCATTCTCCGGTCAGGAGTGCGATGGAATATATTGACTTTTCATCTAAACACATAACCAACAAATACTACCAATATGTGCACTCTCTATTTCCTGCCCCTGTTGTTTTATTAACAGAATACATCTAGGCAATAGAAGTTTGTGGAGCCTCCTTTTGCAAAAAGTATAGGGGACTGGATTTCACTTAACATGGGTCCCTCCTTAACCCTGAAGCAGATCCCTCAGTTAGGACTTGTGTACATGGTCTTTTTTACTTTGGAACTAATTTTATTCTCAAATAAATCAATGGGAATGCAAAAGCATCTTAAAGCAACCTGACACAGTTTAGAAGGAGGCTAAATGCAGGTCAAATGCATTTGTGAAGGTGGTCAGAAGCATTTCAAAATGACCTCAAATGCAAGCCTAAAGGATAAGTGCATTTTAAAACAAAGTGCACCTCCTTTCCTCCCTAGGCACAAATTAATAGTTACCAAGTTCTGATGGGCATGGTGTCCACTGATTGTTTATACCCTGCGAGGGACATCTTCTCCTCTTGGCCGTGCCTGTGCAGTACATCCTCAATGACTTGTCTCCCAGCCGGGAGGAGAAGATAAATGGAGGTAGGGCCTAAAGAATTAGTAAACTTTGTTTTAAAGTGCACTTATCATTTAAAGTGCATGTCTAGGCAAAACCTAGAAAATATTCTGGGTTCGGTATCTTCTGCCATGCTAGGAGGACGTAACTTCCACGCATACCAACAATGTCCAGAAGATCATGAACAGACATGTAAGAATCCTTTATTGCAGAAGAGATATATGGGTTCATTTATTAAAGGCAAAAATGCTGTTCACTTTGCAAGGGAATTTCCCTACAATTCGTGAATGAGCTGAGACTCTGCTGACTTCCATTATCCAATCATGTACAAGTATAATCACTGTTTTTATTAATTTTCCTTTCTCATGATTGGGTATTGCTTTCAAAGTTAATTTTCACCTATGCTGAGGTGAAAATTCCCTTGCAAAGTACAAATTCTTTTGCAAAATGCAAATTTCCTAAAGCCTAATTTCCTTTAGTAAATCAACCCCATAATGTGTCTTTTCTGCAATAAAATACCTTACCAATTGCACATGTATACACTTTGCTATACTTTGTGGGTGACTCCTTAAATTTAGTTCTGCTGGACTGTATCCAGTCTAGCTAATTTGATAGTGTGTAGAGTCCAGTGCATTGTAGTGTCCAGGGTCAAGTGTTTTCCAGATTCCAAGGTCCAGAGCATTGCAGAGTCCAGGGTCCATCACATTCCAGTGTCCAGTGGGTTGCAGAGTCCTGTGCATTGTGGAGTCCAGTCATTTAACTACCGTCATAGCCTGAGTCACAAATAGGCCCGACCAGCCTGGATCTTCTTCGTATACCTGACCACACTCAAGCAGAAGTGGCCCTCTATTCAGGCATATTAGAAGGCCACTCACTGGGGCCTCTCGGGGCCCTAGTGAGAAATCAGTAGTCGCCTGAATAGAGAGGCGCATCTGCCCCGCCCACACCTGCCAGTGCAACTCTGATGACCCCTGGTGAGCACCACTGACCACCAGAAGGCCCACACTGGCCACCTGAGAGCCCACACTGACCAACTGAGAGCCCCACTGACCACCTGAGAGGCCGCACTGACCACCTGAGAGCCCGCACTGGCCAGCCGAGAGCCCGCACAGCCTGATGAAAGCCCGCACAGCCCTCTGTTGACCCTGCAGACATGTGGCCACGAACCTAGAGCAACACAGTATGTAGCTTCATATTATTCTGCATTACTGTACGATGTATTACTAGGATTTGTAATCCTCTGTAGCTGATAGCATTATACTGCAGTGCTGTATAAAGTATTGCTTTGATTTGTAGTCCTCTACAGCTGGTGGTATTCTGCATTGCTGTATAATGTATTGCTTTGATTTGTAGTCCTCTATACTTGGTGGTATTATTCTACAGCTTGGAGTCAGTGGCAGAACAAACAGGGTCGCAGCTGCAACTGGGCCCTGGTGCTCCACCACTGACTCCAAGATGTAGGGAGCCTACAAATCACAGCCTGGACAGGAGTAAGGGGGCCCCAGTGACTGTCGCCATTTCCATAAAAAGGCCCACCAAAATCCTTATCACCAGGCCCATGATGCTCCTAATCAATCCATCCCTGCCTGCCAGGCAGCCGCAGTGTAGCAAAGCAGCGGCAGAGTGATCTCTTCGGCTCTAATGGCAGAGCCAACAGTAGCAGAGCTGAAGAGAAGGAGATGGTTGATAGGTTGTGCCAAGTGGGGTTAGAGGTGGTTTGGGGGGCCCCATACAAAATTTTGCTCTGGGGCCCTGTGATTTCTAGTTGCGCCCCTGCCTACACCTGACCAGGACTTGCTATTAGGTACACTC
Source organism: Nanorana parkeri (assembly GCF_000935625.1). NCBI lineage: Eukaryota > Metazoa > Chordata > Amphibia > Anura > Dicroglossidae > Nanorana > Nanorana parkeri. The sequence continues at coordinate 2,968,807 of NW_017306310.1, read as the reverse complement.
CGATGTATACCCCTGTTTGCTGTAGAGATTCCACAGATTGGAAATATCAAAAAAGGTGTTCTCCTTCATTTCCAGAAGGGGCAGATGATGTATATCAGAGGATACAGTTTTATAATGCCACCAATAGCACTATAATGCATTTTTAGGAAAATGTAACAGATGGCCCTAAATAATTACACACAATCCCTTTGTTTCTACGGGGATCCATTTTGGCAGCTTTTGTTTCATTTGGCATCTCCATCTGTTTTATCATGCAATGACCGCAAGATCATGTCTGCTGTTAGCAGTGGTTTATATGCACTGTGCCAGGTCTTCCTGGTCTAATAAGAAAACATGACACAAAACCCATTTATCTCTTGACATGGGATACAGAAATATCATGGACAGCAATTATTCCCTCATGTCACAATACAAGACAGTCTATTAGGAGGTGCCATATTGAGAAAAGTAGTTCATTAATCTGACACCTTAATAGCAAAACTATTATCAGCTACCAAATACAAGGAATATGATTTTTTTTAGCAACTAGATTATAAAATTAATGAAGCTGTAATGTGTTTAAAAAAATGGAGGTAGAACCCAGATTACATTTTAATGCCAATAGAGACAAGAGATAAAATGTCAGAAATGATCATCTTAAAAAAAGAAGTTCCACAACACATACAGCATGCACTTAATACAAAGGAGAGTCAGAACCATTGAGGAGTTAAAATTTTTCTTCACTTCCTGTCCCGCCAACTTTTCAGGAAGTGAGCAAAAAATCTCTCCAACAAGCAGGGCTTAATAAAGGGCAACTGATGTCCTAGGAACAGAACAACAATATAATGCTATATAATTATGAGGTCTAACCTGGGGCTGACCTGAAATACAATGGAAGAAAGTTAATACATTTTCAAACTTTTATTTCACTTTTAGCACTTAAGAGAGAACAATGGGCAAACCTTTAACCTGCTTTTAGGCTGCAGCCAGGAAAGATCCCAACAATATTGTTGGATCCACCCTGTTGCCTGATTGACATAACTTGCTCTGTCCCTCTAGATAAAGAACTAGCTGTGCCAGCCCCTTTTCTGCTTGTCCCTCCAGTCAGTGCTAGATGAACAGAGAGAGGAGGGGCGGGGGGATCCCTGAGGGGAACGGTGATTGACAGTCTCTGCCCTCTGCAGGGAGAAGATCGTGAACTGAGCAATCAACAGTTATGTGATCGCTCAGTTCTCGATCAACAGAGCCGACGTGTGACAGCTGCAGTGTATTTCACTCATCCAATAGTTCTCCTTTAATGTCTTATCAGTTAATGCCCTTCCATTGCTTAACTGATAAGACATTAGGAGTCAGTAAGTGCTAAAAGTAAACATAAGGTTTAAAAATGTATACATTGTCTTCAGTTTTCTTTCTGGTCATCCCAAGCAGTTTTATATTATATAAAACATGTTTCTTATTATTTATTTTTTTACAGATTGGGCATTGATGAGAAAAACAAACAGTTGATGGAGAGCTTTTATTTAGAGGGAAATAACTTTTTGGATAAATGATAATTAGGAAAAGAGAAGTTTGGGGCTCAACTACCATCGTCTCCTTACATGGTGACGAAGGTTGACAATCCCTCTGTTCAGTGGAGAAATCCTCTCAGGATCCTGAATAGTGACATCATTACTAGAGGATGGTATGGGACCGGCCAGTGAGGGACTATTTACTATGGTCCCACTCACCAGAAAACGGAGGTGGCAAGGGAACTGGAAGAGGGACTTAGTGAGTATAACTTGTTTTAACAGGTAAGAATAACAACAATTATCTCAGAATGGGGCTTTAAATGTATGCTAGCTTGTTTTTTTTTAGGTTTACAGGTATTTCAAGAAGCAGAAGAAACATTTTGAAATGTGGTGATCATTTTTATTATTGTTGTTTACATTTACTTTAAATATATATTTCGTATATTTATAATTGCCTGAAATTATTATTGTATTAGTACAAGTACAATCATGATCTTAAAATAAAAATTATTCTGGCTGTTGATTTTCTTTAAAGTTACAGGTATATGTGGAATACTACATTGTGTTTTCAATGTATTTCATTCAATATTTCTGTTGATATATGATACATTCATGAATGGTGTTTCATTGATCCCAACATAGCTTCCTACTGGTTTAAAAGCATGTATTCATATTTAATATAGAACTCTATTTGTTGTGCACCAGAAATAAAATTCTCCCACTCTGTGCAAAAAACTGTGACCGACTTCTTTTACAGTTGGGTCAAAAATTCAAGGGGTGATGAAGACTGCATACAGATCCTTGGTGCCAAATACAAATATTTCTGTTTGACCACCTAATATTTCATGGCCCTGACTTTGTTTGCCCCTGTGGGTGGTTAGACCCCACAAACCACATTCCTACAAATTTAGAACATTTCTCCCTATGTGATCCTATCAAGACTGCACATTTAAGCCTGTGGATAGCCCAGATAGACTTTAACAGTACATGGCTGCCAAACTCATTTGGCTTGCAAACACATCAGGTAGATGGGAATGTGACGATCGTGAGGTGTTTTGGAGGAGAGCTGTCGGGATGATGACTGATCATTTTGGTGCTTCCATGAAAAGGCACCCCTGGGATCCATTCTGTGGTCCTAAAACAGCGCCTCCTGTTTCCCACGTATTGCAGCCGGCTTTTCCCAATCCCTGTTGAGTTATCCTAGAATCAAACACTCTAATATTTTCAGCATTTTCCCGCAATACAGTAGGCAAGACTCCACTGCTGGCAAGTACATCTGTTAACCCACCTGGTTCCAGACATTGCAATTATTTTGTTCATTCTATATTTTGAACATTTTCAACACTGACATTTTTTTTTTCTAAAAGCAAATGTCAGGGCTTTGTATCTATACTTTTTGAAAACAAACAAACACACAAACAAACCAACAAACAAAAAACACCAGCCTTTTGGGCATTAGTATGCTACCATGTTATTTACCCCTTCTGCTGAATTGGTAAATGGGTCCATTGGTATGCCTGGTCTATCTGATGCTGCTTTATCTACTACCCTTTTATTATGGGTGCAGGTATCATTGGCCACACTGCCACACTTCTTTCTAGATGGCGTCCGGTTAATTTCACAAAATAGATATTTAGTCAAAAAGACACTGTATCATCTAGCTACAATTTTTGTATTCTTGCTAACACTTTTCTGGTATAGCAGTTACACAATGGGGGAAATTTATCTGGAACTGGAGCATACAGTCTGGAGCAGCCGTGCATGGCAACCAATCAGCTTTTCTCTTTCATTTTCAAATCTTAACTGAACAAACTGAGAATAGAAGCTGATTGGTTGCCATTGGCAACTGCTCCAGATTTTGTCTGCTCCAGTTTTGATTAATTCACCCATTGTGTCTAAGGGCCTGTTCACACCACTTCCAATGCGTTCCAGCAGCGAATCAGGCTGGAATGCACTGGATCGCATACGGTGAAGGCTCCCTGTGTTCTAAGGCGGGAGGGTGAATGGGGGTGCATTCAAATCAATGACACCACAGCCACGCCTCCCCGTCTGCAGTGAGATCACCCGCACCAGAACACATGGCACAGCAATGCCTGCATTTCCGGTCCAGTGCAACCACAAAAAATAATGCTTCAACACAGCGTTGCTGTGCCACGCATTCTGGTGCGGGTGATTGCACTATGGGCAGGGGGGGTGGCTGCGATGCCTTTGACTTGAATGCCCCACCACCCCCCCTCCTGCCCCAGAATGCAGGGAGCCTTCACAATATGTGATCCAGTGCGTTCCAGCACAGTTAGCTGCAAGAAAAACCTTGGAAGTGTTTTTTAAGCATGGTCTTACAGTAGTATTAATCTCTCAAACTTTTTCAATGATGAATCCAGATCAAACAAGCCAAACAGCTGGATCTAACTCTCTCAGCTCGGCTTCCCTGAATGTCCGGTCCAGTACACGAATACAAGGGACAGCACAGTCTACAGCATCCACTCCATCTACTAGCTTGGAGAATTGAACAAAAAAGCGCCAAATGGGACTGCTCCACCAGGATAAAAAGTGTGCAATGAAGTGCAAAGTCTGTTTTAAAAGAGAAGCATGTAATAGAAAATCTGCAGGACGCTGCCCCCAACCAGCCAGGGGGGCTGCAAAATCTGGGGAAAAAGCACAAACAAGGGTGCACCTTTCCTGGTGCAGACAAATTTATTTAAGATAAAAACAATAGTGGATGAGAAACATACTCACAAAGGTCGACATGATTACAGCATTGTAAGTAAATACATGGACCAAGGAAGAAGCCAGTGATAGCTGCACAGCCGTGCCTGTGTGCCAGCAAGAAAGGTTGTTATGATGACGCGTTTCCGGGGTCACGCCCCCTTCATCAGATACTAGCCTCCTCCATCCCATATGCATAATATAATAAATGTTGGCCAATCGGCTTGTGTGCCAGGACCTCATCGTCTCAAGCTACAACAGCTGAGGATGTGTCCGGTGAAGCGGCCGTATCTACAGAGAGGGTTCCCCGTCCTGTGACTGAAAAGGCAACCCTTCAGGCCACTCGTCCAATCAATGGATGGCTACAAGTGGGCTCGCCTAAGGGGAGTGGCCAGTGGCTCCGTCCAATCCGCGGGACGGAAAACCGGACTGTGTCCCACTGTGGACATGTTGGCTACAGGGGCGGCCAAATTAAATGTGTATGGTGTACATTAAGCAATATGGGAGGGGGGTGGGCCATTACAAAGAACTACCAAAGGCAATTACAGAAAATAGCATGACAAGTATATAGAACACGTATTCTACTAGTATAAAAGGCTAGACAAGCCGTAATGGAGCAAACTTATGATAACATATGTTACTGATACAAAAATCTCAGATAGTCTAGTTTCATGTGGAATACATTATCTGACCATATTTTAAAGCTAGAGGGGCTAGAGGAAGCCGGAGGGAAGTTGGGGTTCCTCAAGAAAGATATTAGTGGTAGGTGTGGGGAAGTGAGGGACATTTTTTTGGTCAGGGAGTCCCAAATGTGCAGTGAGAAGGAAGTGATGGGATTTTGTGGTGAGGGTCTCCGCTTAGGCTGAAGCCAGAGAAGGTTGGCTACTGAAGTATTTGGGTGAAAGGAGTCCTCAAGCGTTACCCAGCGTGGAATTTCAGACTCAGCGTGGTATTTGGTTAGTTGTCCTACTTGAGCTGCCTTATAGTATGTTAAAAAGTTAGGGACACCTAGACCGCCTCTAATTTATGGTAGATAAATGGTGTTGCGCGGGGTCCTAGAGCGTCTATCATTCCAGATGAAGCTCATGACCTGAGATTGCAGCGTGCGTAGTATCGATAGCGGAACCTGCACTGGTAGAACCCTGAATAAATATAGTATTTTGGGCAAGAAGGAAATTTTTATTGCCGCTATTCTGCCTAGCCAAGATAGTTGATATCGAGACCATGTTCTGAGTAGAGTCATCAGTTTCTTTATCAAATCTGGGTAGTTGGCTCTATAAAGCGTGGTGTATGACGAGGTCAAGTTGATCCCTAGATAAGGTAGTGTAGTGGAAGACCAACGGTAAGGGAAGTCTGCTTTCAGGGATGTTACCAACGTGGTCGGAAGTGAGATGTTAAGGGCTGTTGATTTTGAGTCATTGACGCAGAGCCCCGATATGGAGGCAAATCGGTTGAGGACCAGCTTGAGGTTTGGGAGGGAAATGATGAGGTTGGTAAGAGTAAGGAGGGCATCATCTGAGAATAGACACATTTTGGGGGAAGTACCAGTGTAGGTTACGTGAGAGATATCTGGAGAGGAGCGTATCAAACATGCCAGGGGCTCTAGGATTAAGGCAAAAAGTAATGGTGACAAGGGGCAGCCTTGTCTAGTTCCCTTGAGTACTGACATTTCTTTATACATATAAATTAGGGTTATTTGCTGTCACACTCACACATTGTAGATCGCAGGTTTTTCCGTTTCATTTGCATTATCCTTTCACTGTCACCCAGCACAGCGATCTCCTCCATGCTTCACAGCCGGACACTACTCAGCTCAGAGCTCTGATCAATGAGCTTTTCCCTCGTCAGCATCTGAAGAGTATGCATATTAGGTACCCTGTTTCCCCAAAAATAGGACCTACCCCAAAAATAAGACCTAGTACTTTTTTTGGGAATTGCTAAAATATAAGACCTACCCCGAAAATAAGACCTAGTTGTGACCATTCCAAGGGCCGGTGGTGGCATAAGGAGGACCTTGAAGAGCCGCGGGAGAGGCAGGAGAGAATCAGCGGTGCCAACTAAGCCAGCGCTAGAGGAAGCGAGGCGGCAGCGGAGGGAGCAGAGCTGCATAAGCCGATGCCTCCTCTATAGCGCTGGCTCATGTTACAAGCGGAGTGATACCAAATGCACTCTGCCTGTGAGGAATCGATGGTGAAAATGCGCCTTGCTCATTCTGGCCAGCGATTGGTTACCAAATTGCTCTTGGAAAGGTACGGCACCCCTAATTGCCCTGATCACCATATTTTTGTACCTGACTACATGTAGACTGTTGTACATGAATAAGTGTGGATTGTTCTACATTTAAAAAAAAGACCTACCGCGAAAATAAGACCTAGTGTGTTTTTTTGAGCCAAAGAAAATATAAGACAGTGTCTTATTTTCGGGGAAACACGGTAGCTATGCACACAGAGCATTCTGAGTCAGTCTGTGCGGTGTGAGAGCGTTGGCCTGCTGGGAGCTATGACGGGACATCTGCGGTTACCGGGGTTAGGGCCCCTTCTTCCTTCCCGGCACCCCCCCCCCAAGTGGCGGAACGCCAGGGCCCGGTCGCAAATGCAACCGCTGCGACCCTGGTAGTTCCGCCAGTGCTATCTTTCCTGATAAAGCTGTTTAACATGCTTGGTGACAGCCTGGATTTCTAACAATACAGTGAAATAGAATGCATTTTAGAACATTACAAAACACAGACATTTCCCAGCTCACTCACCAGCAAGCCTGCAACAAAATTACACTGCCTAACAGTATGCGTTAAAAATATAGGTTTTAGTTGCACAACTTTTGCAAAATATGTAGAAGCCACACTGACTTGTCAAGGCTCCACTGTGAAGTGTGGTCCTAACTCTAATTTTTGAGAGCCTCCATTTTGGAGCATATAAAGCAGTAGATAAATTGAAAGCAGGTATGTCAGGAGGTTACCAACTCCTCCTTAAAGGAATAGGGGCGCACTGGAAGCTCAACACATATAAATGTAAGCTGAAGCCCCCAGTGCACCCTCACACCGAATACAGCAAAGCTAAACAAAAACAGCAATCAGTACTCAATTTATAACATGCATTTTAGAACATGCATGATGTAAGAACATAAAATGTCAGCATTATTGATTCATGCTTCAAATTTTAGAAATAAAATAAAAAAGGGGAAAAAAAACACAAAATGTTATTGACCAATGTTTTATGTCTTTCTTATAATAATAGCCTTTCAAGTAAGTTTGGTTTTTCGCTCGGCTGTGTCTCTTAATAATTTGTGGGTTTTATACCATTTCACTGAGTAAGAGATTGTTAAATTACATATACTTAGCCATCATGAAAATTCATTTTTTTGACTCTCCTTTTGGTTGAGTCAATTAAACCACATTGCTGTTGAAGCCAGTTTCTTGAATCCTTGTAATGACATGGTCTATATGTTATGGAGAATGATTCAGTCACTACCCAGACTTTATAAAGAAAGCCCCACTCAATGTGCTATGAAGTAGAATCGTTCTGAAAACACCATAAATGTTACATGTACAAAGCAGACTTGTCTGATGTGAAATTATTAAATTAGGCATTTCCAGGAATACTATGGATGGGTGAGATATTCCAGAGAGTCTACTGATGTGATCCTTTTTAGAAGGTCTTTTTCTGGGAGACAGGACAGCGTCTTGGAGAGTAGGTACACACAGAATGATTGCTACAATAAAAACCCCATAACCTCCATGGAATTAAATCTGTTTCAGAGAACTATGTATTTAGTGCTATCCCGGTATGATAAAAACAGAGCTATTAATGAATTCTATTCAGGTAGATGTGTGAATCCCCTTCATGGTCAGAGTAATATCAATGTATAACTGTAGGCTTTAATGCATGCTTTATGTTAAAATCTCATAGACCTTACAATGACCTTACAGTATAGAATGCTGATATTCATTCACCTCTCGTTCACTGATTTTTTTTTTCTATGTTTTGGGACCATGTATAGGTTTCTTGCATCTTGAAGAAATATATGATCATTCAGCGAAGGTTAAGCATCGCCAGATTACTCAGACATATTGCTATTTTATGCAAATTAGTCTACTGAACAGATAATGTAAAACATGTTGTATTACATGGTATGACATTATATGGTATTTTCAAATGTCACTGCATACTGAAAATGCCACACAAGATACATTCACAAATAGGACAGACCTTGCAGTTGCAGCCTTAAGACAATTATTGTATAGTAAAGTAAAGCTGTTTAACCCTTTGGACACTGAAAAACTTGATCTCTATCAAATAAAAGGCTAAAGACTCCAGTGTTGTTTGTAATTACGCTTTCGTACACACATTTATTCACTCCCACTTTCAGAAAATCTTACAATTGGCACTTAAAAAGCTTATCCGATCAGTTTGTAGCACCATGTATATTTTTGCAATCGACTGCATTGAAACGTTGTAAAGAAACATTGTAGCAAACTGCTGGAGTCCAATTCTGGTCCAGCATGCCTCAGTGACTGTGATGTCTCACTCACTGTGTAGTATAATAATGTGCAATGAATGGATGGGTGTAGAGGAACAAAGGCTGTTATTTCAGCAGCCTCTAGTGGCAGGAAGCCAAAGGTGCACTGTGGCTTTGTACGCAAGTGATTTGATTCTACATGAAAATATATTTGTTTTATTCAATGGACTTATTTGTTTCAATCTGAATAACCCTAAGCAAAATTATATGTTCACATACTTTGTTTCAATATCTTGTTTCTTCCATTGCTTCTCCCCATATCTTGATGTGGCATGTCATTCTTTAATATATTTAATTCTATGGTTTTTTTTTTTTAACAATGATTCTATCTATTGCAAAGCATTAAAGTAGATCTAAACCCAATCAATAAATGTCAAGTTTTAACATGTTTATATAATTTTAAAAGTCATTTTAATATTTTTAGATGTGCACTTTTCTTTAAGATAACATCTGTTGATCTTGATACAAAGTTTCTTGTTCAGATACTTCCTGTTATTGGGTGACAAATGTCCCTTAATTGTGTTCATGTGGTGTCACCCTCTGACAAATGCCCCTGGAAAAGATTTCAAGTAGTGATGTACCGATATCGGTTTATCAAGTACCGATAGCGAGTACCGATACCAGTACTTCCGGTAGCATGGAGCCGGCTTCCCAGGCAATCAAGAAGCTGAGCAGCGTGTCATTACCCGCTGCTCAGCTTCTTGATTGCCCGGGAAGCCGGCTCCATGCTGTTTGGCCTGCTCAATGCTGATTGAGCTGACACACAAACTGTAGGCATAGTTCACTGTTTTCACTATTAGGAAGCTGGTTAAACAATAATGTGCAAATGATGCCAGAGTGAGTGCATGTAAGACAGGAACTGTCTGAAAGAGGCAGGAAAAGGTGGAAACTACATTTTAAAGGAAAAAAAACATGGCAGCTATTTCTGCTACATCTACTTTTTACTTTTTTTTTTTAACTTTTTCTAGGGTATGAACAATCCTGTGTCTTAGAATATTAAGAACTGATTTATGTACCAAGTTAGGAAAGATGATAAGTCCCGGTGCTAAGTAATTGATTTCAAGACCACCAGATCCCGTATGTCTGTGTACAAGGAAAAACATGGCTGTGCCATGGGATCGCCTCTTTCACCTATACCTGCACATGGAGGAAGTAGAAAGGAAGGTCCTGACCACCTTAAAGGGAATTACACCCAGTCATTAATTCAGATATGTGGATGACACTTGGGTTAAGATTCACAAACAAGAGTTACAGGCTTTCACTGACTATATCAACTCAGTGGATCATAACATCATGTTTATCTGGGAAGATATGCAAAACAACACTCTGGCTTTGTTGGACTGTTTGGTAACAGTAGAAGAGGGAAGGAGGCTAGAAATATAGGTTTACCAAAAACCAACACACATGGACCAGTACCTGCTATTTGACTCCCACCATCCTCTAGATCACAAACTGGAAGTCATCAGGACTCTACAACACCGGTGTAATGATCCGTGCAAACGCAGCAGGGAGTGTAGGATCGCAACTGCGGAGGTAAGCTAAATGGTTCAGGTGGGGGGTTCACAGTCACACTTTAGTGCAGGGAGTGTAGTAGGAACCCCTTACACATCATATACCATTTGTTTGTAGGAGAAGTTAATTAAGGTGGTGTATCCCCACAACCCTCAATTGTACTGCATTGGGGCTTGATGTGAATTGTAGTTCTCCCTCCTAGTTACTTCACTAGGGCGTCAAACAGATGGTAACTCTATTGCATCCAGTAGTGATGACAGTTCCGAGAATGGGGTGAGGAAGGGTGATATATGAGTTGGTTCAATTCACTATCTATAACATCAATATCAATAAGAGCAGTCAATCCTTATGTCCTATGCAGCAGTGTTTCTAATCAATAGCAATTAGAAGAAGAGGAGTGTACAATGGAAGTCCGACATAGGCATCAGCAAACACTTCATTTGATTACAGCATGTGGTAATGGCTACTTGCTATTTAGGTAGAGAGTTCAATCACAGAAGGTGGAGCTGCATTCGTGCTGCCAGGAATCCGAGGGATTTAGTTGTGAAGTCTGAAGGTTGTAGCAGGATTTGCATGAGACCCGAGAGTAACTGGAGATCCTAAGTAGCTTGCTCGACGTACTACTTTGCTAGAACGTCGAGCAAGTGAACAGCCTTCAGTTTATGTAGGCAGTGAACTGTGATTGGGGGGCAGAGCCGGAGACGAGACTCGACCCGAGCGTCTCCTAGCAACGGGACGCCGCTGGACCGAGCTCGCCGCGTCATCACGCCGGCTCAGCTGTTCTGCAGAAGGAGGAGTGGAGCACTGAGGAACGCCCGCCTGTCGCCCAGCAACAGGACGCTGCTGACGGGGCCGTCCCCGCCATGGTCTCGGGTTACAGAGCGGTGTCCGTTCCTGACAACCGGGCAGAGAAAATCTTCACCAGCACAGAGATCTAGGCCAGTGGTGGCGAACCTTGGCACTCCAGCTGTTTTGGAACTACAAGTCCCATGAGGCATTGCAAGGCTCTGACAGCCACAGACATAACTCCCAGAGGCAGATGCATGTTTGGGATTTGTAGTTTTGGAACAGTTGGAGTGCCAAGGTTCGCCACCACTGATCTAGGTGAAGGAATTCAAACACCTCAGACTGGGCCTTTGTCAAAACAGAAATAAAGAATATGGTCATCCCATATGTAGCTGGAGCTGACAAGCCGCTGATGGCAGCTATTACCAACATTAAGTTTTTTTCCATCACTTTCTGTTCATTCATGAGTTTCTGAATGGGAAGAAGCACTTAGTACAGAGGCTTCTACCCAATCATGACTGGATGATAGTAATTATTTTACTATCTCCAGTTTGTGAATGAATGGGAAGCCTCGGTACTGAGAGCTTTCTGTTCCTTTAGTGCTGTGGCTGCAGAAAAAGAGATTGAGGACTCAATTTCTTTTTCTATTTCAAAAGGGAAATATTACCCCAAAGCCCAACCAGCAGGAAAAAAATTAAAAAAAATAATTGAAAAAATAAATAATAATTTAAAAATGAAATGCAACCCCCCACCTCACAGAGATAACATACACGTGCACCATATTGTGGTATACACAATGCACATGCACTGCGGTGCGTTGTTACAACATATCACAGTTCTTGGATTTTTTTCCTTTTTAAAATAACATTATTTTAACTGTGTGGTAGCACATGGCAAAATCTTGTGACTCATTGCCGTGCATTGTGATATGCTATGTTGCGATTAAATGTACGCCTGTATCATTTTATCACAACATACACACCCACACAATGCACAAACGATTTTTAACATAAGTTGCTTCTTTACTTCTTTTGCGTTACTTATTTTTTTTTTACCGTTTCACAAAAGGTGCAATTTAAAATATTAAAAATATTTGTTATTTATTAATTCAATACATTAATTGTACGTAATGTTTACTCATCGTTAACAGACCAACTAGACACAGATTTTCTTTGGAATACCGACCCCCTGTGCATCCACATGGATGGAAAGCACCTATTCTTTCACAACATGTTTCTGTCTGCTAAATAGCTGCAAAGCCATAAAACTACTGCCTTTGTTGGCAACACTTAAAAGAGAAAAACACTTAAAAGAGAACTATGGCCACACCTTTTTTGGCTGTAGTTCTCTTTAGGGCACTAATGTCCTGCTGTGGCCCAAAACTCAGCTATTGCCCACCATTTGCTGACAGCACAGAACCATGCTGCTTCCAGGAAAGATCCTGACAGTATTGTCCCACTGCCTCATTGACAGCTGGTTCTGCCTCTCTAGAGCCAGTTGTGCCCACCCCCTCCCCTGTCTGTCAATTTATTCAGCGCTGGAGGAATGGAGAGGGGAGGTGGGACTCTGTGTTGGGAATGGTGACTGACAGTCACTGCTCTCTGCAGGGAGAAGATTGTGAACTGTGCAATCAGCGGTAAGTGATCACTCAATTCTCGATCAATAGAGCTGATGTGTGTCAGCTGTAGTGTCACACACAGGCTCTTACTATGGGGATGAACATAATTCACTCTCCCCATAGTTCGCCTTTAAGCTGTCCATACACTAGTAGATTTTTTTTCTTTACCACCCAATAATGCCATCAGACATTTGACAAATGTTGATTTGAAATTTAATTTGATTTCAACGTTCAATTTTGGAATGAATGGAGTTTCCTGAACGAAAACCACATTCACTGTTAGAATTTTGTTCCTTTCAGAAAAAATTTCCATCCTCCTCCTTCGACTTTTTCTGTCACTACAGTCGGAACTGATTGTCAATTTGACCCCATCAACTATTAGAAAGTCAAACGTAAGTTCTTTTGAAAATCTAAGCAGTGTATGGCCAGCTTTAGTCTATCTATAAGAACACCATGGTGAATGTATATTTTGATGCATAGTTCCTCATCACATATACTGCAAAGTCCAGCTGTGGACAGAATTTAGAAGATTCATATTACTTTTAACTCAATGAGTCCCTAAATTATGCAGTTTAATTGTAGTATATGTTGATTGATTGTGCCATTACTCTTGGCAGTTTTTAATAATTTTGAAATGTTTACAAGTAGATCATTCTTCAGATCACATGGATTCATGGCCATCTGTCATAAAAACAAGGAGAGCCTTTAAAGATACTAAAATATATCTGATTCAGAAGAAGACTTGAAGAAGCAACATAGGTAGTATGTTACCAGGTGTATATCATTATGATCTGCTTAGGTTTTTTTTACAAATACAGATGAGTGAAATTCTATCAGAGGGCTGGTAACCAAGACAATGAGTTACTATGTAACATAAAACATTTTCACATAAATGTACCTCTCCTCTATTGGCAGAGCTACTCTAATTGCAATCTACATGGCTAAAATAGTATCCATGGGTGCACAGTAATTCCTCCTCCAGGGAACTTACCTTTACCTGCCTGACATCACAGACAATCGTTTCCTGCATTGCATACAGTAGTCATAGCTTGACTATGCAAAATGTGTGTATATGTAAAACACAGGAGTCAATATTGCTCAGTTTTTTGGGCACAGGCACGGACTTAAGGTTTTTCAGTGTAATGAGGAGAATAATGTTAAGTAGTGAGAGGTAAATGGTGTTCTAGGATGCCTAGCAAAAGGGATGGCTGAGAGTCAGAGCAGCAGGTACAGTGATTGCCTCAAAAATAGACAGTTACGGCCTTGCCCTAAAGGTCAACAGGGTCCTAGTCAGCGTGAACTGGAATTAGAGGCAAAGCTCTAGTTGAGGTTGTACAGTGCTTGGTGCATGTATGGGGTACAGGATCCAAAACACTAATCTATCTCTGGGACCCTCCAAAAATTACCTGAATAGGATAACACTAAATGAGATGGTCTCCTAATATAACTAGAGGGAGGGTGCAAGGCCCAGAGAGCTCTGAAACCTGAATTTACAAGTATACATTTATTGTATATTCCGCATTGAAGTAATATACATGCTAACCGCACAGCACTACAGAACCTTAAAAGCCTTGGCCTAATGTTTAGGGTTCACCACAATTAGCTTTTTTACAGTATGTGGTTGTTAGGCTCAACTGGGGTTTGCTAATGTCTTTTCTAGATAGTAACAATACGGTTTCACTGCTTCAGTTGTCTCCTGCACAGATCAGAAGTTCAGTTAGTATGCTGAACATCCACATCTGTCAGATTTGTCCATGTGTGTCCTGGAAGGAAAACCAGGTCAAGGTTTTCTTGCCTGTCCAATCACTATTCTCTTCAGTAAACCTCACAATCTGAAGACGGCACATAGAAAACACATGGATCAGTAGACGGTCATCTAATGTCTATAGCACAACTTCAAATCAGTTCAGAGACCCCCAGTTTTAGTGTATGTCCAGCTCAGGAAGAAATTAATTTCAATCATTGTTTCTGAAAAAGGCTGAAAGCAACGTACCAGTAAAAGCTCCTTTTCATATACTCATCTGACCTCACTATTACTCATCATTAGTCACAGTCCTCACGTATGGACTCTGCTGTTGTAAAGCACAAGATTCCTTTGCGTTCTTTCCTTGAAATTTCCAGTAAGAGACTTTAATACAACCTTTGTATGCTTTAGCTTTGGGATTATGTGTGAAATATATATTTTTTCAGAGGTTGAAAGAAAACAGAATGATCACACCAAGATGTTTTTTCTTCCAAGCCACCTTCGATGCTTATTCATCCCACAAACTAAAGCCATTTCACTGTTGTTCTGCAATGTACAAACTGCCAGTGTAACGTTGCCATGACAATATCGACTCAGGAAGGGGGAATTCAATGTTTCTTCCCTTGTTTGATGATATAGTAAAGCCATGCAATGAGGTAATCACATTTTAAGTAACATAAAATATTAATAATAATCATAATTATAATAATAATAATAGTAGTGGTAGTAGTAGTATCATCATAATTTTTATTTTCTGTCTTGGGTGCAGTATTCACTGGGCCCAGTAAAAGGACATTTTTTGCCATTTTTTTTTTTTTTTTAAAGTTATATACATTTCATTTTTTTTTTTTTTTTTAAAGTTATATACATTTCACAATACAGTGCTTGCATATACATAACATAACCTGTGTATATACACTGAGTGGCCAGATTATTATGACCACCCCATCAGTACTTCGTTGGGCCACGAGATGACTCCACGAAATTACTTTGTTGGGCCGCCTCGTGACTCCACGAGATGTTGAAAGGTGATGCGAGGAATCTGACACTGCACTGTTGCCCTTCTGTTGTCTTGTACCAGTCTTACCACTCTCCGTTCTGCCCTAACATTGACTAGTCGCTGACGGCCACAATTTGCACATTCAGACCCAGATTTTTGGCTGACAGTCCGGTATTTAAACACTTTAACAACAGATGCTCCCACATTCAAAGGCTGTTAAGTCGCGTTGTTTACCCATATCTTCAGAAAAAAATCACTTCTACTGTTGTGGTAAACAACCTGCTTCCCTATTTATAATGGTCTGGCCCTCTAACAACTTCAGCGCGAAATTATAGCTAATTATAGCTACTTTGCCTACAAACGTCAGGTGGTCATAATAAACTTGCCACTCAGTGTAGTTAGCTTTTTTGGGGGAATAATTATATATATATGTAGTAATTATGTTTATTCATCTCTTTAAGATTTGTTGATAATAATAATTAATGAGTAAAATGTTTATTTAGGGTAAGGTGGGCTACATAGAAAAAGAAGATGCCCACATGTGATTCTGTGCCTCCATGGAACTGAAATCCAATGGATTAAAGGGACAGGTCAGGAACAGTTCAGCTGGGGAGGAGATAGCTAGATGACTGCACAGTACAGCCAGGGAAGCTGAGAGATTTGGAGCCAGCTGATTGAAAACAGGATGATTGTAAGTGTTCGGGCAAAAATGTAAAGGACTACTTTGTTGGGCAATGTATATTTGTTTGATCTGGATTCATTATTAAAAAAAGATTGAGAGTTTAACACTACTTTAACAGCACCAATTTATAGCCATAAGAGTTCTACAATTATACAAAGAGCAAAGTCTATCTACTAGGGATGCTCCGATACCACTTTTTTAAGACCGAGTACGAGTACCGATACTTTTTTCAAGTACTCACCGATACCAATTGCCGATACTTTTTCTTAACTGCCTCCGGGCCGGCCGTAGTAAAAAAACGGCCGGCCAGGAGCTCTCTAGATCTGAGCGGGCGTCTCTAGACGTCCGCTCAGACACGCCCTCTTGCGCACGCCGCCGGGCGCGCGCGAGTGGGAAATGGCCGCAATTTAAAAACGGGCAGCGATGCCCATTAATATCGGCGGATCGCTTGTATTTAGCGACGATCGGTGCGGCCCCCCACTCCCTCTGCTGTCCCCCCCGCCATTGTCCTGCTGATCCCGGGCTCCGCTGTGCCCGGTGCGAGCCCGGGATCAGCATGTCGCCTGTGACACAGGGGATCAGAGAGAGCTCGGTACACGAGCTCCCTCCGGTCCCCTCTCCTCTGAAAGAATGCGGAAGTGTTGTATAATACATCACTTCCGCATTCTTGTGTC
>NW_017306310.1:2936059-2951381 GCF_000935625.1 Nanorana parkeri | reverse complement strand
TCACAGCCTAGTCATCTGCTCCATTCTGACCTCTTCTCCCGCTGATTGGCTGATTGGATGATTGACAGGCTTCCTCACCAGTAACTTCTGACTGGTAAGGAAGCCTGTCAATCATCCAATCGGCCAATCAGCGGGAGAAGAGGTCAGAATGGAGCAGATGTGCAAGTAATACCACAGCGCTAAAGGTAAATTAATTTACCTTTAGCGCTGTGTTATTACGTGCACATCTTATTTTACCAATTCATAGCAGCTTTAGTATTAATATTTTAACTTTTTAGCCTTATCTTTCCAAGAGCGCAGATTCTCTTATTTAAACAGAATGGAGCAGATGACTGAGGACTTGGAGGAGGAGTTTGCGGCCATCTTGTTTCTTTGAAGACGCTATGGAGGTCCTGTGTGCAGTGGTTTCGGGTCCTTGAAGATGGCGGACACGGCAGCGGTACTCGTTTTTTGTATCGGAGTATTTGCACGAGTACGAGTACTCATGCAAATACTCTGTATCGCCGCCGATACCGATCCTTGTATCGGTGTTGGAGCATCCCTACTATCTACCCATAGCAAACATGTAGGACTAACCTTTCACCGTTTACACTTCAGTAAGCTGAAATGTGACTGGCTGTCATAGGTAAAGGATGGACACCAGCACTCCAAAGAAAGTTCAGTACGTGTTTATTAACGTACTAGTTGCAAGTAGAACACTCTATACAACATTTCGGGGTATCACAGGATCCCCCACATCAGGCGAACAAGTGAGCTGTCATAGGTGACTTTTGTTCATCCTCCGTTTCTCATCCATTAAACATATTTGTGATACAGGTGAAACTACATAGGTTCTGTTGTTTGTGGAATTTGGGGAGTGTGCAAAAATTGTCCACTTTTGTGTCCTCAGGTATTATGAAGACTATGGAATTTCTGACTTCTGAGGGTAGAAAATCCTGTTGTCTGGTGTATAATTTTATTATGGTATTCAAGGTTTGGATGATAATTTTTTCTTTGTTGTTCTATTTCTAAAAATGTGGTTTTCCATATTGTATACTGCCTGATGTAGAAATGCGAAAGTCACTTAAAAGCATAGTCCAGCTTTTCCAAAACTTAATAAGGCCTCGTTCACACCAGATGTAGTGTGTTCTGGCCTGATTCTGGCCAGAACGCACTGCATCGCATTGCGGCCAGCTCACTATGTTGTGGGGCAGGAGGGGGCGTGGCGGTCCATTGAAGTAAATGGCACCGTAGCCACACCCTCTGGCTGCAATGCGATCAGCCGCTCGGGAACGCAAGGCACATTATGCCTGCGGTCCGGTCCGAACAAAATGCTGCAAGCGTTATTTTGTTCGGACCAGAGGCATAATGTGCCTTGCATTCCTGTGCAGCCGATCGCATTGCGGCCGGAGGGCGTGGCTACGGTGCTATTCACTTCATTGGACCGCCCCCTCCTGCCCCACAATATAGTGAGCCGGCCGCAATGCAGTGTGTTCTGGCTAGAATCGGGTCGGAACGCACTGCATCTGGTGTGAACGAGGCCTAAATGCAAACACATAAATAAAAAAAAGTGCATTATCAATGTTTGAGCCTGCAAAGCATTGCAACCACAGTCAGTGGATTGTGGGAGCAATGAGCAGGCTCCTGAAGACTATTCCTCCCAGCGCCCTGTCCGTACCGAGGTATGGACTTTCAATTACAGAAGGGGGGAAGTATTAATGGACTACAAGTGTGTTGACTTCACTGCATCTGTGCTCAATTGAGATCTATGTGTCCCAGTTGAGATTTATAGTCTCTCCATTCATAGATCTGTAAGTGGATGATGTGGCTGGATGGACAGTGCTACACATACCTATGCTAAATTAAAAAATGACAGAAGCCTTCAGGGACAAGAACCCCATGATTCAGGTATGTGGGAGGTTTTGGGATGGGGCTGGGGAATGGTACCATTTTTCATGTTACACACAGAATATGGGTGTAACATGAAGCATGATCTAAAAAGTGGAGTTATTCTTTAAAACAGGGATAGCCAAACTCCGGCCCTCCAGCTGTGGTGGAACTACAAATCCCATGATGCATCTATTTCCGGGAGTCATGTCTGTGGCTGTGAGAATCTCGCAATGCCTCATGGGATTTGTAGTTCCACCACAGCTGGAGGGCCGGAGTTTGGCTACCCCTGCTTTAAAAGAACACAGTATACACTCACTGGCAACTACTAGGTACACCTTGCTCTTGCTAGTATGGGTTGGACCTCCCTTTTTCTTCAGAACTGCCTTAATTATTCATGGCATAGATTCAACAAGGTGCTGGAAACAGTCCTTAGAGAGTTTGGCTTATCCTGACTTCATAGCATCATGCAGTTGCTGTAGATTTGTCAGCTGCACATCAATGATGCGAATCTCCCGCTCCATCACATCCCAAAGGTGCTCTATTACATTGAAATCTGGTGACCGTGGAGGCCATTTGAGTACAGTGAACTCATTATCATGTTCTTGGAACCAGCTTGAGATGATTTTAGCTTTGTGACATGGTGTTTTATCCTGCTGGAAGTAGCCATCAGAAGATGGGTACACTGTGGTCAAAAAGGGATTGACATGGTCAGCAACAATACTCAGGTAGGCCAAGGCATTTAACCAATGCTCAATTTGTACTAAAGGGCCCGAAATGTGCCAAGAAAATATCTCCACCCCAGTTCACCACCATAACAAGCCTGCACTGTTGATATGAAGCAGGATGGATCCATGCTTTCTAGTTGTTCACACCAAAATCTGACCCGACCATCCAAATGTTTCAGCAGAAATCGAGGCTCATCAAACCAGGCAACACTTTTCCAATCTTCTATTGTCCAATTTTGTAGCCTCCGTTTCCTGTTCTTAGCTGACAGGAGTGGCACCCGCCGTGGTCTTCTGCTGCTGTAGCCCATCTCCTTAAAGGTTAAACATGTTGTACATTTGTATTGTGTATTCATTCTGCATGCCTCGGTTCTAACAAGTGGTTACTTGAGTTACTGTTACACTCAGCTTGAACCAGTCTGGTCATTCTTCTCTGACCTCTGGCATCAACAAGTCATTTTCGCTCAGAGAAATGATGCTCACTGGATATTTTCTCTTTTTCAGACCATCCTCTGTAAACCCTGGATATGGTTGTGTGTTAAAATCCCAGTAGATCAGCAGTTTTTTAAATACTCAGCCCAGCCTGTCTGGCACCAACAACCTGCAACGTTCAAAGTCACTTAAATCACCTTTCTTCCACATTCTGATGCTCGGTTTGAACTTCAGCAGATCGCCTTAACCATGTCTACATGCCTAAATGCATTGAGTTGCTGCCATGTGATTGGCTGATTAGATATTTGTGTTAACTACTAATTGAGCAGGTGTACCTAATAAAGTGGCCAGTGAGTGTATGTGCTCATTGAAAATACACTGGGAGGAATTTATCAAGGGACTTGCGACACTTTTCTCTCCTATCTCTTCTAATTACATTATTTCCTCGTTATTTCCTCCATATTTATCAACACAGTTTAAACCCTGTTGATAAATGTCATTTTCGTTAGACAAGTAAAAACATTCGCAAAAGTGTTGTATCTTCCATCTAGACGGTGGTTTCTTACCGAATGTAGCGCAAAATGACACCTCCACCGAAAAGTGTTGCAAATCTCCTCACAATGCTGATTCTGGTGTCTCCCCCTCTGCCTGACTCTAAAGTTTCCCTTCTAAAGTATCTATTTCCAGTGTAAAGGTGACACTGGGGGTCTTTTGGACCCCCAGCATCACCTTAAAGAGGGCGAGAGGCACGCCAGCTGGAAAGGGGGGTGGCAGAGGCGACACGGAGCACAGGGAAGATGAACAACAGGATGGAGGAGGCTACACGAGCACAGGCAAACAGGACAGAGGTGGCAGCAGCGGGGAGGAGATGCAGAGAGGCAGAAAAAAAGACAGGAAGGGGCTGGAGACAGGGATGGAGGGTGTAATTTGTGAGTGGGAAGGATCCAGATTAATTAGAGTGAAATATACAGCGGCGGGAGCAGAGTATGGTTAGATAAAATGGAGCAACATTTATTATGGCAGTATTTTGAAGTGATCGGAGGTACTTCTTCATTTGTGAGGGTTTTAGCTGTATCTTGCCCTGTTTACTGACAGCGCAAAACAATCCCACATTTTAGCATTTGCGAATTGTCTGTAAATAGGCGCAGATACTACTGGGTTAGAAACAAGCGCAGGGAGAATTAAAAAGACACGCAACTGTAAGAAATAAGCGGAAGAAGGAGTTGCGCAGAAAATGATCTTGAAAACTGTCGCAAGTGCCTTGATAAATGTCCCCCACTATCTTTTCCTTTTAAATATGCAGCAAAACTATGAAAGAGTTGCTGTAAAAAAAATATATTACCCAATCTTTCAATATGGCAATGGAATATGCAGGTACCAGGTAGTTTTAATTTTATTTCACTTTTTTGGAGTGTTGTAATTACCACTTTTATTTCACTGTTGTGCTGACATTTAAATGTCATTTTACTTACTGTTTGTCTGAGGTTAATTTATATACAACAGGCTTTCACATTAAAATACTTTCTATAAACTATCCGACACTGAAGCATCTTAAATCACCTTGCTAATGCAGTCTCACAACTCTACCCACTTAACAAATATTTGCAATGCTTGAGTCATATTTCAGAAGTGATATTTTAGTACTTAACCTCCAAGCTGCTCATAATTTCACTGTGATGCAATGTTTTCTCTCAGAATGTTTGATTGTTTTTATCTATCACTAAATTATTTCATTTTGCTAACCGGTATCTTTCATTCAGATCCAGTCACTATATCATGGTTTACTTAATGCCTTCTATCTTTTCTACCTAGAATTCTGTATTTGTACATAGGACTAGACCCACCACTGCTTAATAGTTTATCTACAACCAAAACCTTAGGGGATGTTGGGGGTGGTTACACCCCTTGTCATTTTTTTTCTGGTCATCTGTTTACCATTTGAGAGATTTCGACTTTCTGTCCTGTAGACACAACAAGCAGTGAGAGGACATCTCTTCGAAGTAAGGTAATCACCTTATCAGATAACATTGGAAAATGTCTACTCTAGTCCTGTTTTGATGACATAGAAATTTGACATTTTTTCCCACTTTCAGTCCTAGTGACAAGTCACCAGGACTAAAAACAGAGAGTGAATTTCCCTAGGGGCCCACAGACATCAATAAAAACCCATTGCAACTCTATTCATAATTTTAAAAAAAAGTTTTGCCTTTAGATACATGTTAAGAGAATATTGCAAGTCACGCACTACAATTTCTTCTGAGAATATAATATTCCAGGTATGATTTCGTTACACAGAATGCAAGTATGCCTTCAAATTTAGGATTGCTGTGAAAATAGTGGTGAAGCCCATGAGTCCAATGTTGTTATCCCTATTGCTATTTTTAGGAGGAATTATGGTGATTTCTGCACATTGTTCCTTTGCTTGTATAGGATTCAGGGGGCCTCTGCTGTGAGCAAAAAAAAAACAGAAACTTCCTGATACCCAGAAATGTAGATCACTAGCCAACTTTGTACATAAATGGTAGCGACTTCATAGAAAATATCATAAGGTTCTCTCAGTTCTGTACTGAGTGAAGGTAAAAACACACACTAGGCACCTTTCTGTAAGCCTTGTGATTTTGTGCCATATGTAAAGTGCTGCGTAAATTGTTGGTGCTGTATAAATACCTGTAATAAATTTAAAAAAAAATAATAGGAAGACAATTGATTCGCAAATACATTACTATTGATGTAGTTATATAAATTGGCCAATGTAACTGTTATTTACATTGTAATTGATAATAAAGTATGCTTCCTGCTTGAATAAACTATGCTTCCTGCTTGGGTAAATCATTCAAATGAAATGGCAGAGGGTTGAAGAATCTTAGCTTCCTATGACACTCTAACAGCGGAGTCACTGGGGGAGTCCGGAACGCACTCAGTGAAACCTGCTAGGGGGTGCCACCAGTGAACCACCAGGTCCCCATATGCTCCCAGAGCCCAGGGAGACAGGGGACTATTTTCTCACTTTCTGCAGCTACAGAGTAATAGCGAGAGCTGCGGCTCCCGATAATTAAGATATAGCCCCGGCAGCCAGCCTACCAGCACTGCGGATTGATTATATAGTAGCCATAGGGACTCAGGATAGCAAAGGTGTGCGACCCACCCAGAGAATGAGAATCAGTGTGGATGTAGCCTTAATAATATTTCCCCCCAAGGCAACTACAGTAATTCCCTCCTCCCTCAGAAATAATAATCTCCCCCTAAGGCAGCAATAAAAAAAAATTTTGTTTTTTTTGTGGGGGCGAGGGGTTTAGGTTGGGGCTTGACACCATCAGTTACCGCACCGAGTGACAACAACCAGAGTGACGCCGCTGACTAATCATGTAAGTGGTATTCTAATTGATTACTTTATTGTGGGGCCTGTGGAATGGGGGTGAAATGTTAGGAGATCCAGTTCAATACCTTGGGATGTGGAGGAATCAGTTTGCTTACCTAACAGAGTAGATGTAGGAAATTAAGTGTCACACCAAGGTCCTTAAAGGTTCAAGATGCCACCCTGGGAACTACAGCCCAGTCAGTCTAACATCAATAGTATTGAGGGAATGATAAAGGACTATTTAGTGGATTTTGTTCATGGCAATGGTATTATAATGGTATTTTAAGTGATAATCAGCATGGATTTAGGAAGGACCGTTCTTGTCAGACCAAGCTACTAACATTCTATGAAGAGGTGAGAGATCTGGACGGAGGAAGGCCAGTGGATGTGGTGTACTTGGATTTTGCAAAAAGCATTTGACACCGTACCACATAAACGCTTAATACACAACCTTAAATCTATAAGCATAGATGAAATGGTGTGTACATGGATTGAGAACTGGCTTCAGGATCGTGTCAATAAAATATTGATAAATGGTTCATTTTCAAATTGGTCTAATGTCTAATGTCGAGAGTGTTTAACCTGTTTATTAATGATATTGGGGAAGGTGTTAATAGCCATGTTTCTGTGTTTACAGATGACACTAAAATTGGGAGGGTCATAGACCCCCCGCTTAGACATGATAACATTACAAGAGGACCTGGATAAAATGGGGGAGTGGGCAACTATATGACAGATGAGGTTTAATGTTGAAAAATTTAAAGTAATGAATTATGGGGTTAATAATAGGCAAGCGTAATACACATTAATGGGTGCTCCACTAGGGAAGTCAGAAATAGAAAAAAAAACTAGGGGTCATAGTTGACTACAGATTGAATAATAGCAATGCCAGGCTGCGGCAAACAAAGCTAGCAAAGTACCGTCATTCAAAAGTGAATGTACTGTATAGACAAAGCAATAATTTTGCCACTTTATAGATCACTGGTTCAGCCTCATGTTAAGTATGTAGTTCAATTTTGGTCACCAATCAACAGAAAGGATGTCCTTCAGCTAGAGAGATTCCAGAGAAGAGCAACAAAACTAATTAAGGGACTGGAGGATCAAAGCAAGGTTGCTAAATTTAAACTTGTTCACACTGGAAATGAAGCGATGAAGAGGGGACACGACTTTGATATATACAATATTTAGTGGTGATGGCAACATCAGCGATAAACTTATTACTATAAATGCCCTAAAAAAGACTAGAGGCCACCACCTAAAATTGGTGGAGAAAAGATTTAACCACAAAGGACGTAGGGGCTTCTTTTCAGTTAGAGCGGTTCCATTTTTGAACACTCTTCCACCAGCAATGGTATCAGCAGACAGTATTGAATAATTTTAAAATAATTTAGATACCTTCCTCAGAGACCATAGCATACAGGGGTACAGGTATTCTTAAAAACTAGGCAACTGGCAACTTTCCTCTCTGAAGTTTTTCTGCAAAACTGCCGCCATCCACCTCTGAATCCGAAACAGCATTATAATTCATCCAAAACTTTATGCTGTACATCTCCAAGGACAGTGATTGCATGTAATCGTATCACATACAATTTCATGCGGAGTGCTGGCAGACTGCATCTTACAGATGTGGCTGCTGTCATTAACTTGGTGGATAAATTATAATGCTGTTTTGGATACAGAGGTGGATGGTGGCAGTTTTGCAGGAAAACTGCAGAGAGGAAAGTTGGCCGTTGCTAGGTGCGTCAAATTTGTCTATCTCCAGTTGTAGAACAGGTTAGTCCCTGTTAGGTTATTTGTTCAGCTCTGCAAATATACACATATTAGGAATATATTTATGAAACTTTGGCCATATACTCTCCATGCTCTTATTATTTACACAAGTGGTACTCAACTTAATTATTTGCTTATGAACAAAGCTGTCATTGCGCCATATTTCTTGGCTCACAATCATTCATTTGCCAATAGTATCAGAAACCTCATTTCGCAATATAATGAAGGTTTAAAAATTTCACAGCCAGGAGACTTCAAAATTAAATGGCAGAGAGTGAAGAATCTTAGCTTCCTATGACACTCTAATAGCAGAGTCACTGGGTGAGTGAGGACCGCACTCGGGTGAAACCTGTTAGGGGATGACACCAGTGAGCCACCAGGTCCCCATATGCTCTCAGAGCCCAGGGAGACAGGGGACTATTTTACCACTTTCGGCAGATACAGAGTAATATCGAGAGCTGTGGCTCCCGATAATCAAGATATAGTCCCGGCAGCCGGCTACCAGCACTGTGGATTGATTATATAGTAGCTGTAGGGACTCAGGAAAGCAAAGGTGTGCGACCCACGCAGAGACTGAAGAGGCTGCAGTGACGTGGAAGCTGAGGCTGACCTGAAATCGAGAGAGAGGTAGAGAGACAAATTTATTAATAAATAATACATTTATTAAAGAGAGTGGCATGTTTCGCAGGCAGTGATATCATTCTACTTCCCAGGGCATCAGTGATAATTTATTATTGCTGTCTGTGGGGGATTTTGTTTGTAATAACCTTTGATAATTAGGCTACATTCACAATATTTGTGAATGTGCGATTTGGGATTCCTGCATCCTGTTAGGGTCATGGGACATTCAAGTGGGCACTCTGCTTGAATGTCCCCTGACTAGGCTGACAATATCTCCTTGAGCCAAAAATGGGACATTGGGATGGCAAAATATTCTGTATTCATGAAAAAGTAAGATGAAAACAAAAGTTTTATGACAATATAGTAGATGTGTACAGCATAAAGTTTTGGGTGAATTATAATGCTGTTTTGGATTCAGAGGCAATGAGCCTCTGAATCCAAAACTGCACATTGAAGAAAAAAATGGCGTTGGCCATTTTGACCGTCGTCGCATCCATACGCACACATGCATAGAAACAATGGGCGCTGACATCTTGGTGATGAGGATGGTGTGTCTTCTTATGTGACGTCAGATGCAGTGGCGTAACCAGAGTTCTGGGCGCCCGGGGCAGAACATTTTCTTCGCCCCCCTTCACTTTTCGCCCGGGGCCCGTGCCCCTGCTGCCCCCCCGGTTGTTACGCCACTGGTCAGATGCACCAAGATGGCGGTGCCCATACAATGAATTACTATATGCCCGAATATATATAGTAATTTGTATATTCGGCTATATAGTAGTTCGGATTCGGATGAACTGCCGAATTGACAGAAATTCCTTGATTTGGCAGTTCGTCCAAATCTAAATGCACATCTCAACAATCAACAATTATTCTTCAGTGACAGAACTCATACAATGCAGTGCATTCTTTCTGCACCTTTCCCCCTTCCTATACTGCTTCATAGCCTTCCATTGTGTCAGTCACAGGAACAGAGAACTAAGCCAATAACCTTGCTGAGATAAAAGCTCTGCTGTTGATCATATAAAACGGCTGCCTAAAGTCCCTGTCGGCGCTTATTCTTCCTCCGCGGCAGCACTGACCGAGAGGAAGTAACGTAGGGACGCAGAGTGTGCTCTATGTGCCTCTTTAATGAGACCGGCTGGCTGCACGGATGTAGAAGTTAAGGTTGGCAGCAGTTGTGGTTGTCTTAACATATATATCATTGCTGCTGGCTGGTCTCATTAAGGAGGCACACAGACTCAAATCGTACTTTTTCAACACCAAAGTACACGTACAAGTGCTTTCCCTTTGCCGATACCAATTACCAATACTTTTTCTCAAAGTGACAGATGACATTTTTTTCTAATACAACACAGACTGATGATTTTAGGGCAGTTTCTCAACAGAGCTAAATACAGATGTTCACAGAGCAGAATACATGTCCCCAGAGCACAATACATGTCCCCAGAGCACCATACATGTTCCCAGAGCACAATACATGTCCCCAGAGCACCATACATGTCCCTTGAGCACCATACATGTGATCTCACCCAGAATCCCTGCAGGGCTCTGAAGGCAGTGGCTATTCTGTGGAGAGTTGATCGGGCAGGTGCCATCTCAGAGGCTTTACTGTGCTGTGCGGGACTGTCCATGGCTGTACCTGCACCAGAAAGGAGGAGGAGATATAGAACCGGACAGGCACTGCCAGCGACAGCTACTGCCAGGTCTCCAGCATGCTGGCGAGGTCCCCACATCCATAGAAAACAAAATTGATATTTTAAACGGAATGACAGGACGGGGGAAAAATTATGGAATAACGGTACTGCCCCGTTTAAAACGAGACATATGGTCAGCCTATCCTAATGAAATAAAGTTGTATCTAGATTATTTTAAGTGGTGCAGCACTTTAATTCCTATATCTATTGTGTTCACTGTCAAGCCAAGGATACTGTGATGATCCTATGGCTGCTGGAAGCTGCCTAACTGTTAGCCACATGACATATATTCACATCACTTCTCCACATCACTGGATGAAGTGGAGAGGAAATAGCACACCTGTCAGGTTTTTATTGCGGTCTGTGTCTGCAGAGAGGGAGATTCACCCTCTCTAATTGTTCTGGTGATTGTTTTTACTTCTGTGAAAGTGAAAATTCTAAATTTTCAGATGCAATCTGAACAGGATTAGATGGGAAATCCTCTAATGGGGATGCTAGTTCTAGTGATTCTGCTGACCACCAGACATTTCCCTGTCTTTGGAGGTCAGGTCGGCTAGAACTACGAGGTGAGTGAAAAGCACTCACCTCATAGTTCTCCTTTAACTTTCTGTCGTGGATATCAGACGTGGAGTGAAAGGAAGATTTCCACAGTGGGACACAGATGGCAAAAAAAGATAAGAAATTTTAAAAAAAATTGGGGCTTCAGTTCTACTTCAAAAACAGACAGACTGGGGTTTGGGTCACTTGCTGGATACCTCTGTTCCAATGGAATCACTGGGCAACATTTTTCTTCACTGTACCCCCATAGATGCCAATCAGATTTAAGGTGTTTATTTTTTTTAGTGGTTATGAAACAAAAGCACACACCTTATTTGCTGGTTGTGAGCACCGCATTTACTGCAGAAAAATAAAGTTAATCACATAAAATCAATACATTTTATCTGCATCTTTAATAAATCACAGATAACTTAATGACATGAATACACATTGCCCAGTATGCAGTGTGCTGTGGCACAGTTGTATGGCTCCCTGTGCCTTCCTCTGCTCTGATGGTAGATTTCAAATTGCAAATGTGTACTGGTTAAGTAAGCAATAAAGTCTACCACATATGCACACTGAACACCAAGGATTTAAAGCCCCCTTGAAAGCATGGGGAACACATGTACATTAGAAGAGGCATACTGTTGATGTTAGGTTGGATGTGACAGGTCCTGTTTAAGTGGATCTAATGAATTCATGGATTTTGTAAAGGTTCTCCATATTTCTTATTATTTTGTGGACATTTTTCAAACTCCTATAGCCAGTGGGTAAATGTGACTTGAACAATCTATTTAAAGCTCTACAAACACAGAGAGTTTTTCTTCTCCATGTTACACTGAAGTAACATTTCCATTTCAACATAGTGGGAGAAACATTTTGATTTATGTCATGGAAACATGTCCTATCACAAATACCTTTTTTTCTCATAAAGAAACCACTTTCTGTGTACAAGTACTGTGAAATGTTAATGCATTTGTTTTTGTTAGCAAGTCAGTTTTAGAGTTCCCGTAATAACTCTGCTTAACATTAGAAGGGATACATAAGAGCCCTAAATGCAAGCAGCCCATCTCCTTCAGTAAATGGAGTCAGAAAAGCACAGAGAGTGAGTCAAATGCTGTATCATCGGCTGGATCCAAGGCTAACATTTGGCTGTTTATATTGTAATTGACTCAAAAAAGGTATTCGGGGAGAAAAGAAAATGAGAACATCGTGAACTTTCATTTCCTAACCTTGCTTGTGAAAATTTGTTGAAAAGGGTTGAAACATTTTACATAATTCTCACATACTTTTTGTACTGCAAACTTGTTCTGGGTCGCATTTTGAATTTTTACGAGTAGGCAGTTTTGGCAACCTACCTTTTCTCTTGTGACCGGGGCCCTTTGTTCTTTAGGCCTCATTCAGACGGGGCGTATATGTCTGTGCAGTGTGCATGCCCGCAAACGGGCCGATCCCAGGAGGGACAGGTACTGTGGCTAATTGCACGCAACAGCCTGTGTTTCCTTATGCAAGGACGCAGCTGTATGCTGTCATCCCCCGAACTTGCTCATCCGTGAGGGTCCGGGTGTCCGCACTTGGACGCAGATAGTGTGTAAACCCCATCTGAATGAGGCCTTAAAGTGGAACTAAATCCACCTATTTAACTGTTACATTCAAGGCATACCTCTGGTGATAACTGTAACACTTGCCAGTGTACTTATTTCAACTCTCAACAGATCTGGGGTCCTCAGCTAATCAACAATGGTGTTATTATGACAAGTCTGCTACCGAATGTAAACAAATGTGCTGAATAAGCCTCGTGGCATCACGACTTACTCTGCCCATTTGTTGACATTCGAGTCAGAAATGTAATTTTGCGGCGAGAGTTTGTTGTGATTGGTCGTGTCGGCGAGCATCAGGTATTATTTATTTTTCTGAGTTGGCGGCCATTGTGCGTCGTGCTTGACTTGGATCTACATCGCTGGACGATGTGATTAATGTTTCTAATTACATTGATGGACATGTTTTTTTCTAATAAAAGATTTGTTAAAAACCTGTGGGGTTTTTTTTTCCAATAAAGGAATTTTTATTTACTGTGTGGTGTGTTTATTTACTTCTTTTACTGTATTTTCTGAATGAATAGGGATAACAAATACCCCTAACTGATTCAGAAGGGGGCACCCAGATTCCTATATGCCACGCTACCTGCAGACCCCCACAACCACCAGGCCAGGTGGTCACCCCTGGCAAATCACCTTCTCCATGTTCAGGGCATGTGGACTGGTATAGTGCAGGAGGGGGGTGCATGCTCCCCCTACCCCCTTTCTTTCTCTGCCAGGCTGCTGCTTGGATCAAGGGTCTGGTAAGGGATTTTAGGGAGGACCCCACACTTTTTTTGTTTTTTTGGTGTTGAGGTCCCCCCTAAAATTCCTACCAGACCTAAAGGGTCTGGTATGAATTGAGGAGGGGACTCCAACCTGTTTTTGTTATTATTTTATCCTTTAACAACATAAATTCATTCCGAATGACATTTGTAAAAAAAATTGGATGCAATCGAAATTTTCGTGATCAAAAATTCGAATACGTTTGGATGCATTATTTTCTCATTCGGAAATTCGGATGCATCCGAATGTCCAAATATAAAAAATCCGTCCAAATTTCAATTTGTAAGGAAAGGAATCGCACATGAATCGTCTGCTTTCTAAAGTAGGTGGGAGATGCTCATGGGAACCTGCAGAGCTGGGGGGAGTTAAAGCTACTATGTGATGTATGAATGATAGGTAGGAAACAGGGAATCTGCTTGAAGAGGAGGAATGGGGGAGGGGGTCTGACTTGTCTGTGTCAATTCTACCTATAAAAGATTAAATTGAAAGTCTCCCTGCTGATGAATTATACATTCTGACACATGTGTGCTCTGCTCCTTCATGTGATAAGCTATTGACATGTGGCAAACCCCTTTGAGCATTCATCACTTTTGAGATCTTTGAAGCCATGCACAGGCTTGAAAGTTTAGTAATTTCAATGTTTATCAATATTAATATGTTTGCAGCCAGTAATTTTCTGCACAGCATCAGTCACTTCCCCTTCTGTGGACAAATAGCATGTTCCCTGGAAATCTGGTTCATAACAAAACATGTTATCCTTTTTACCTTGGTAGCTGTGAGGTAATTAATGTAACTTCCAATGTCTCATTAGGGGCAGTTGCATATTAATGTTCTGTAATTATTGAGTGTAATTTTCAGCATCTGTTATTATTCTAAATGCATAGACTGTGCACAGCATCCATTCTTTGGTTCTGTATGCTGGATGTAGTTCTCTATTTATGTTCTTACTCTGCATGTATAGATACTGCACAGTATTCTGTACCCAGGTGTGATTTTTAATATCTGTTAATATTATGTATGCATTACAACTGCACTGCATCACTGTTCTTGCTCTGTACTAGTTTGGAGGTCATTTTCAGGATAACTTTTCATTCTGAATGTGTGGATGCTTCATAGTACCACTTCCCTGGTTCTGTGTGCCTGGTGTAATTCTTAGTATCTGTTCTTATTCTCTATGTTTGGACTGCACAGTGTCACTTCTCTTCTTCAGTACTCTTGGCTCTTGGGGATCTTTTTATAAAGGTTTCCACACAACTTTCTCCAGGGATTCTCACAATTTGTTTATGGTTAAAAGCTGATTGAATCTTGTGTGAAAACATTTATAAATATATATCCAAGATGATCGTATCCTGGGGGATGATGTGTCGGAGAAGCGATGGGTCCCCGTAGGGCTTACACTCACCAGATGCCGGGAGGGAGTCAGCTTTCTCTTCCACCGTAGTGGCCGAAAGGAGATGGTCTTTGCTCCGTCCTTCCATGGGATCTTGCAGTATACTTTCGGTCCTGGTCCCAAAAAGAGATGTCGGTATCCCGATGGTGAAAAATCCCCTGGTAACGGTAAGATGCCCTTTGGATTGCTTCTGGGAGCACGTCCTAATTTTTAGTCTCTCCGACAATGGGTATTTTGGATCCAAGAAAAATTAGAAAAGGAGAGAGAGAGAGCAGGCAAGGGGCTCATAGTGCATTAAAAGTTTAAACTTTATTGAGTCATTGCATATGACATATAAAAACCGAAAAAAGCTGGCTAGTCTGTTGTAAAGCCAGTAATCCTTAGACTGTGGATGTGTCCCAAGCAACAGGCCCGCCTCCCGACGCGTTTCGTCACCTGACTTTATCAAGGTATGGCTAGGTCTGTGTGGATCACATCCCAGTCTAACTTAAATAGTCATACTACTAATCAATCAATCAAGGATTGGACTAATTGCCCAATTTCGTTCTACATCCATTTCATTTTGATAT
>NW_017306310.1:2925689-2935646 GCF_000935625.1 Nanorana parkeri | reverse complement strand
TATATATCCAAGATGATCGTATCCTGGGGGATGATGTGTCGGAGAAGCGATGGGTCCCCGTAGGGCTTACACTCACCAGATGCCGGGAGGGAGTCAGCTTTCTCTTCCACCGTAGTGGCCGAAAGGAGATGGTCTTTGCTCCGTCCTTCCGTGGGATCTTGCAGTATACTTTCGGTCCTGGTCCCAAAAAGAGATGTCGGTATCCCGATGGTGAAAAATCCCCTGGTAACGGTAAGATGCCCTTTGGATTGCTTCTGGGAGCACGTCCTAATTTTTAGTCTCTCCGACAATGGGTATTTTGGATCCAAGAAAAATTAGAAAAGGAGAGAGAGAGAGCAGGCAAGGGGCTCATAGTGCATTAAAAGTTTAAACTTTATTGAGTCATTGCATATGACATATAAAAACCGAAAAAAGCTGGCTAGTCTGTTGTAAAGCCAGTAATCCTTAGACTGTGGATGTGTCCCAAGCAACAGGCCCGCCTCCCGACGCGTTTCGTCACCTGACTTTATCAAGGTATGGCTAGGTCTGTGTGGATCACATCCCAGTCTAACTTAAATAGTCATACTACTAATCAATCAATCAAGGATTGGACTAATTGCCCAATTTCGTTCTACATCCATTTCATTTTGATATTAAAATTTAAAACCACATACAATGCAAGTATAAAACACACTCATTATAGGATCCTTATGGTTCCGACCACACATTGTTGCACAATTTTATATATATATAGCTCGGGTTGATAAAACTTATTAACCATTGATGTCATTTGACCCCATTAATATGTAATACTTATGAGCTATATATTTTGACATTTTTATTTGTTTACTAACACACAAGGATAGGGTTTAAAATAATATATTTATATAATTCCTAAGTTTTAATCCAACATATACTGTCTTATTTAATCTGTTTACATATTAATTTTGTTTTATACTTGCATTGTATGTGGTTTTAAATTTTAATATCAAAATGAAATGGATGTAGAACTTTTAATGCACTATGAGCCCCTTGCCTGCTCTCTCTCTCTCTTTTTCTAATTTTTCTTGGATCCAAAATACCCACGCTCGGAGAGACTAAAAATTAGGACGTGCTCCCGGAAGCAATACAAAGGGCATCTTACCGTTACCAGGGGATTTTTCACCATCGGGATACCGACATCTCTTTTTGGGACCAGGACCGAAAGTATACTGCAAGATCCCACGGAAGGACGGAGCAAAGACCATCTCCTTTCGGCCACTACGGTGGAAGAGAAAGCTGACTCCATCCCGGCATCTGGTGAGTGTAAGCCCTACGGGGACCCATCGCTTCTCCGACACATCATCCCCCAGGATACGATCATCTTGGATATATACATTCAAGTCTTTGTCAAGTTTTTGCCTTTTTTAGATTGGAGTACTTTTTGGACATCATTTAACCTCTTAAGAACTAATTGTCCATCTGGTTCAAAGTTTAGGACACGTTTATGATAAACCACTGCACATCTATCAGTACACCACAGACGATGATAGATGCAGTTATATGTACACTGTAATACAGAAAAAATCACGGACACACGGTTTATTGAAGATTTATTTATTTATGTATTCACATTTATTTATATTTAAACATTTTTATCCACTTCATTAGTCAATTTACATTGTTGATTTTTGTTTCGTTTATTCACATATCACTTCAGCAATTTATATACCACTTTTTATTGTTTACATAATAAGATGTTCACTTAGAGATATTTATATATTTATAATTTTATACCACTTATTTAATAAGTTATTGTTGGATTCTCACTTCACTCCAGGGGACCCATAGCGCTCACTATTTTTAAACCATTTTGTGAGGCTCATCTAGCCTTAGTTTCAGCAGCTTGCGGTTAACCCTTATTTTCTGTGAAATCTCCGCCTTTGGGTCTGTTTCATAGCGCAGAAAATTCAACCTTCCATTTATAAATATACATTTTAGTGTAATTCTAAGCATCTCTTTTTATCTTTTACTATTTCTCTAGTTTGGTACGATTGGTTTAATTCTCAGGATCTGTTGCCTTTCTGTATGTTTGGATGCTGAATACAGTATTAGTACTTTTTTTGTTCTACATAATGGGTGTATTTCTTAAAAATTTATATTTATTATGTATGGAAACTTTTACTGTAAAAAAGAAAACAGTATACATTGTAACAAAACCATATACAGTATATAGTAAAATATCAAAATAAGATATATATAAAAGTTGTATGCATGCCATACATCAAAATCCTGTAGTCCATTGCTTTACTTAAAGAAAGAAAAAGTTATACATACAAATTTCATTTTAGAGATAAAGTCATTGCATAATTTTACACTTCCCCAGCATTTCTTTATCTCCATACTCTTTATCAATGTCACAGTACAAAATAAAATAAGCAATGGGGTATAATCGGTAGCTGTCCCCAACAAAGTTTACAACATGCAAATATATGTATAAAAACGTGAAAAGTTTATAAAAAGTTTTAGAACTATTTAATCTTGCATATACAGTACAAATGTAGACTTACTCCTATAAACCATCAGTCTCTACCAAAAACAGCACCATACACCATTTATTATATTTTTTCTCCTGTATGAGGATCCAAAACTTGTTGTTGTCTGCATGGAGGAAGTGAACTATAAAAATTAGGGATGCTACTCGCTGCTGTTCGGCCTATTCTCATAGATGCCGAACAGCAGTGAGTAAATAGCGGCATTCGGCTCAGCTATTCTGCTCGGTACCTCTGTGGTACCGAGCAGAATAGAAAAATAGTTTGAAAAGTAGAAAAAAATAGAAAATGATTGTGCGGAGCTAGCAGTGACAGCTAGCTCCACCCAACTGTTTTCTATTGGCCTGGGCGGTTCTGCTGCAGTCAAAAAACAACAAAAACACCATAGGGATGCATAGCTAGATTCCTATTGGCCATTTCACTAGCCAATAGCAATCTCGCTATTGCACCCGCCCTCTGCTGCTGTCAGTCACCAGAGGGGGACCTGATGGAGAACTGCAGGTCCCCCTGTGCTGATTGACAGCAGCAGTGGGCGGGTGCAATAGCTAGTTTGCTATTGGCTATTGCAAATTGAAATAGCCAATAGGAATCTAGCTATGCATTCCTATGGTGATTTAATTTTTTTATTTCTTTTTATTCTGACGGCAGCCAACAGCTCCGATGTCAGAAAAAAAAAAAACGAGCAGGGAAAGGTTTACCTTTCTGGGAGAAAGTGTTTCTCTCCCGGGCGGCCGGGAGTCATATTAGACTCCCAGAGCGTCTGGGAGAGTAATGATAGATAGCATTCCTGGTTAACAGGTAACCAGGAATGCCATCTGTCATTACACACTGAGGACACGGAGAGGCCGCTGTGATATCATAGCGGCCCGGCCGGGTTCTCAGTGTATAATGACCGCATCCCTGGTTACCTGGTAACCAGGGACGCTGATCTCTCTGAAAGTGGTGAGATTACGGCTGGCTCCGCCCAGATGTCAGAAGTAGGCTGTTGGCCGGTCAATGGCTGGCCGTTCGGCCAGCTTCGGCTTTCAACGCGGTTCAGTCGAGCCCAGGCTTAAAACGATTTTTTCTTAAAAGGTTAGAAAAAAAAACATTTTGTTTCGGCCTGACATTTTTTTATTATCAGTTTTGTTTTGTTTTTAAAAATGTTGGTGCATCTCTAATAAAAACCCAATGTTTATTTTATTTTGTACTGTGAATTTGTAAGCGGGGATGTGGTATCTGTGTCCAATAGGAGGTCGGTCATTTTGTGTGACTTACTCTTTATTAAACTCAACTCAGATATAAATAAATCATTAGTTTTGTTAAAATGAAACAATTCATTATCCATGGCCTCATTTGTTCCTGCAAACCAATGATAATATTTTATTATGATTATAATAATATAAACATAACATTCCTTTGTCTAAATTATGTATTGTTAGAGGTACAACACAAACTGTCTAATTAGCTTAAATTCTCCAACTTTTGGATCTTAAGTTGGGTAGCTACTTTCCTCCAAACATCATGGCTTCCCCAACAATCCACCAACAAATGCTACTTTCCTCCAAACATCATGGCTTCCCCAATAATCCACCAATAAATGCTCCATGAACTTCTACTGATGACAACCTAAAGGCAGTTCCAGTTGGGTACAGGCCGGCCTCTCAAGTTTCCTCTCACTTACATCCTTGTGGCATGCAGTAAAAGCCAAGCAATGTCATACTTTTTTTAACAAGGTTTTATTGATTTTTTTCAATACAGTAACAAAAATAGAAATCTCTGTCAATGAAAAAATAGAAGATATACAGTATAGTAATAATATGCAAGTAAAATACAAAACTGTTGTCATCCAAATTCGTTCAGCGGAACAAAAACATCAGGCTGCACCCCCTAACCGGTTGAAAATGATTGTTTTCTTACATTAAGGAAATAGTGAAAGAAATACATCAAATCTAATCTGAGTCAATATCTAACATTCCCAAGGTATTCAACAATTTAGCTTTGAGATACTAATCAGTATAACAAAAAGGTTTAACGAGTTGGGAGATTTCAAGAGCAGTATAAGATTTAACCATAAAGTACCTACGAAAAAAGTTCTTAGGCTGGCACACAGCTTACAACCATCGCAATACTTTTGTCTTGAGATGGTTGTAAGGTACTTAAAAAAACATACGATCTGCCTATCTTGCATAGGCAGATCGTACTTGCGATGATCGCAAGCCACGCCCCCTTAGGGGCGGGCTTCCGATGACCGCAATGCCGAACGGGCAGTGTGCGCTTGCGCACACCGGCCCGTCTTTCTTTTATCTTACGAACATGCTACACACCCGCCGAACATCGTACGATGCTCGGCGGGTTTTGAAACATGTTCGTAAGTTTAAAGTCGTGCGACCTTACAGTAGTAGAGGTTGCATGGCTTCCACACACCGTACGATAATCGTACGATCGCAGGATTTACCGCGATTATCGTACGATTATCGTAAGGTGTGTGGGGACCTTAAGTCTGAACATCCTTCTGAGACTCGGCATCCAACTTTTCCTTCCGCAGTAGTAGCTTAAAATCTTCGATAATCTCTCAGACTGTCATAAAAATTGAAAGGTAATCGGGGACTATATACATTTTTTTTAAGTTTATAAAAAATAAATAAAAATAAAATATTTTTAAAAATTTGAAAAAGTTTAAAAAAAACATTTTCGGTTTCGGCCCAACATTTTTTTATTTTATTTTGGCTTTAAAATTTTTATTTTGGTGCACCTCTACAAATTAGTAAACTAAATGTGAAATTGTAGTCTATCATGGGAGCAAGCTTGGAGTGGTGGCTACTTTACAACACACACAGGGACCATGGGGAACAGAAGTAGCCACCCTTCCGAAGGAAGGACAGTGTCGGCACCAATTCAGAGATGACTTGAGGATCTACAGCCGAGTGATACACACAAGATACATTTTAGTTACATTTAGGGTTCTTGATTGCATTTTTAAGATTTACCTCCTGAGTTAAGTGTCACTTTAAGCTTTCACCCTCACAGGGCAAAATTCCAGGAGGAAAGTGTCACAACAGGATATGGCTCAGATATTTAATGGTTCTCCCAGTATGCCTGAGCAGTTTCACCAGGCCTATTGATTGGCCAGGCTATCAAAGAACCCCAACACAGAATCATATCTCTCTAGCACACCCTGATGGAGCAAGCTCAAACAACATGTGGCAGAGACATTACAACCCATACTTAGAAAAAAAACTTCCGTTGAAGTTCAGTTAGACTGACTACAGCCCACTGCTGAATACAGAATTAAAGAAATACAAAACATTATTTTTTTTATTAGCAAAAACACTACATCCCTACACAATTATTTAAATCCTTCCTTTTGTGCAATACAGTAATCAGGATTAGGTATGGGGAAAGGGGGACATAGTCCCAAAGTAAGACAAGTTGTCAAGAATTGAGCTGAACAAGTAAAGGAAATGCTATGGTGTTTAATAAAGCTATTTGCCACTGTTGTCTTCTCATTTGCTGCACACAGAAATCAATATACTTAAATTACACCAAAGAATTTAAGTGGCCTTGAAGCCTTAGCTGCGTTACTGTTTCTCCAGTGCAAGGTATGTGGCTACATGTGTTCAATACTTGTACTGTTTTCACTAGTTTCCTACTATAAGACAATATTGTGTGTCTAAACTAGGGTTCTTCATGAACAAAATGTCAGACTTCTGTAGGTTAGCACATTATTATTATTATTTGCAGTGTTTTGGATAGTGTTTGTGGATTCCCTCTCTATCTGTCTTGCATCATAGATTCCCTGTCCATGGTGCTGATATCATTAGTGTTGCATGACTAATGTACGCCTCCACTATACTTAACCTGCATGACTAACATATCCTTTCACAATGATATATGATTTCATGAGATAAAGATAATTCTCTGAGATTGGAAGATACAATGGAAAGGAATGACTAATGTCTTCCTCTTTCTTGCAGTCTTGGTTGTTTTTCATTCTTCTCTTTAACTCTACAGAATATCCTTTGATGCAATACAACTTTGAATGTTTTTTTTGTCATACTTTTTTGGAAATTATACAGTATATTCCAGCATGCCAGAAGCTACCTGAATGACTAAAAGGTTACTAGGTTAAATCGATGTTTCAGACAAACAGCTAAATACACAAAGCTAGAAGCCACAAGGAGTTGTTTTCCTTTAAAATTAGAGCGATATCCTTCAGTACAGGAGGTAAAAAATGGCCAGTGGCAAGACAGTTTGATGGCATTGCCATTGTAACAATCAGCTTTAGTCTTAGCCATCTACTGGTTGTTACTCAGTACTGCAGCACGTCTCAAACATGTACACCTGTACCTTAATCAAGAATAGTTACATTTACTGCTGGGAATTTATTATCTGCGCGATTAACAATTTCTGTCATTATTTATCTTCCTGGCTACACTACATTTGTCTTGCTTGCTAAATCTTCGACCATGCACTTATGATTCATGCTTCTATCTGGCATGTGCCCTGATAATTTTCCTGTCTGACAATGCCACTATCCTTCTGATTTAGTACCACTCCCGATTGTTCATCATTTACCTGCCTATAATTTGAACTCTCTTGTCTGTGCCTAACCTGACTATCATTCTGTCTGTAGTTTGCTGTGACCATCTGTCTGAGGACCTACATCACCTAAGCATCTGCCCTGCTTAACCTTCCTGGCAGTAATCCCGAGTGTGGCTCGGGTTTAATTTTCAGTAGCGAAAGCGGTAAGCCCGAGCCACACTTGGGATTACACTGTGCGTCACTTACCTTGTCCCTACGAGCCCCACTGTGTCCTCTTTGTGACACCCAACATGTCCAAATGCAGAAATACAAGCAAAGAGGTAGGTATGCTTCTAAAAAATTAGGTGAAATAAAAATACCAGCAACACCTGAATTATTTACAGTAAATGTAGTTGTCTTCCTGAAAAAATATAGGTTTGACTACCGCAAATTTAATCCAAAATCAAACAGGTAGTTTGAATTCCAGAAATTCAGGTACATTTCTGTTCAAGCAAAATTCACATCACAACACTACTGCTAAATCTTGGTGCGCTGAAGTTTACTGCAACCCAGATAGAGGTAAAGTCAAGGGATTTGTGTTTGCTTATACAGTATACACTTACAATATTTCCTGTAATTATGTATTCCTATATTTTCCAGTATTTTCTTTTTTTATTAATGTGTGTGTAAGTGGTGCATGCGTGGTGCATATAAAAAGACTTTAATAGTTTTCTGCATCTTGGGTTTATTAAAGCTGAACTCCAGACAGGAACATGTATTCA
Source organism: Nanorana parkeri (assembly GCF_000935625.1). Classification (NCBI taxonomy): domain Eukaryota; kingdom Metazoa; phylum Chordata; class Amphibia; order Anura; family Dicroglossidae; genus Nanorana; species Nanorana parkeri. Next base: position 2,927,851 of record NW_017306310.1, on the reverse strand, counting down.
CTATAAATTGCTTGTTCCTGCCTTTACCATATACAGTATATCTCTTTTTCCCACAAAGCAGCAGCCATTGGTAAATCTTTATTGTAATGCAGAATTTCTGGGGCTCATTTTAGATTACTTCCTCAAAACAAAACTAATTGTGCATGTGACTCTTCTCTAGCCAATCAGATGGGGTTTTTTGACTGCTGGGGGTTGCATTACAGACACGGTCAAAATCCGAATAACAAACCAAATCAAATTTTGGATCCGAAATCCGAAAAACTAATAGATCTGAAACAAAACAAATTTTTTTGCGGGGTTACATGTCTAATGATTACGCTGCCACTCACTGTAGTTGAAGAGATGCAGGTGACTTGGAGTCCCAGTCTGCCCCCCCCCCCCCATTACATTGTACCTTGAGTGACAGGCCAGGAGACTGGCATACTTCTAATCCACTAGTAACCCCCCCATCCCCCATAATCTTACACATATGCACCTTTATTATATGCAGTATTCCAGCTACATGATGGGAATTGTCTAGAACAGCACTTCCTCCTTCCCTCCTCACAGTGCTTGGGAATAATTGGCTTGAGCTCTATACAATGATGATGTCACTGAGAAAAGTTATAAAAATGTATCAAAATAACGCAAATGTATCAAAATGCTGATTTGTAATGTGGGAAATGACTAGAATTGATGGAGAAGTAATTGCCCTATCCCAAAGTTCAGCTTTTATAAGGTTCATAAAAAACCCATAAAATAACTTCCACAGGCACTCTGCTAGTGAGCTGGTGTAGTGAGAAGTCATGCACAGCATTATCTTGAAGGGACATATTTTAAATAATATTTCGATGTAAAAGATTACATAACATTACCTCTATATTTTACCACTATAATATTACTAGATGTCAACAACTGGATTTCCCATGTAGAAAAAAAATTAACAGTGAAAATGTTTTGCAGAACCAATATATATTGGCCACCAGCACATACAGCCACTCTAGCAGGAGTGTCAGATCATCAAAACATAGTTTGGCAGTCCCTAATGACTATGTTTATCAGAACAGAGACATATATTGTAAAGAACGTCATGCCGCTAAAACAAAGAGGCTCTTGTTCAAAGGCAACAGTATATTAAGAGGCAGACCCCTATACACTTAGACTGTTTTTAACAGGAAATAGGAAAATAGACTGCTTTGTTGAAAATTTAATATATTGACAATACAATATATAGAGTGATTTGTTGGTGATATATATATCATGTATATATATATCCACAGCAATCCCTGATAAAGTACTGGTGAAGCACCAAGCGATGAGTTAAAAAATATTTCAATTTGGCATACCCATGAATCTGTCTTGAGAAGGATCCCACTTCTCTTGCTCTATGAGCTGTGTAATTGTCAGTATGTTTTTTTCTCTTTTTATGTATTTATGGACGCTACATAGTTTCACATCTCGTGTTCTGTAGACTTGGTGCAAGTACAGTATCTGTTCTGATTATGTATGAATAGTCGCCGTGCAGTAGCACTTCTCTTGTGTGTACTGGGTGAAATTCTGAGTGTCTGCGTACCTCCTAACTGTGCCTCATATGGAGGGATTGCCCCTTATATAGAACCAAATCCCTCTGTCTCTCTTTTCCCTTTTAGTTGTCCCCCTTTTTGGGTCTGATATACAGATATATATGAAAGGGTATTACTTATCTACCAAAAGTGTTATTCTTAACTAAAACCTTTATCTTATCCCTTAATTATCTTGCTTGCAATTTTGAGAAGCTGGTATAAACTAAACCCGGAGTTTCATATAAACTAAACTTTCGGAGTGAATGCCTAAAGTAAACGTTTAAAAATGCCAAATTCCTTTAAATAACCTACCTGGGGATGCCCTAAACCTGCCTATGAAGTATACAATGTACTAAGGCAACACTGACATTTACAAAAAAAGCCATTTAAATTGACATATTGTTTTCTATTTTAAAAAGTGGCATGGACCCACCCCAGGGCCTGGTATGTATTGTTTTGGGGTTTTTTTTTTTTTCGTTTTTTGGAGGGGGGTGCCCATGCTGTTTTTAACAAAATAAAGAATAAGAAATGTCATTTACTGGCAAGTTAAAACATGTGTTTTTTTTTGTGAATGTCACTTTTGCTGTAGTAAAACAAACAGAAAGAATGATAAAGAAAAAC
>NW_017306310.1:2916435-2925677 GCF_000935625.1 Nanorana parkeri | reverse complement strand
AGGGGGGTAATCAGAATATGGAAAATAAGTAAAAGACACATAGTAAAAAAAAAGTAAACAGTAAATAAATACACAGACATTTGACCAAACCTTTATTAAGAAATAAAAAATAAAAAAAAATCCATTGTCAATCATGTCATCCACTGATGTAGATCCTTGTCAATCATGATGAACGACTCCCATCCCCCCCAAAAAAACAGCCTACCCACTCCCACCAATGGCCACTTGCCAAATGACTAAACTTGACTAAACATGGCCATGGCAATGTGGCTATATTTGGGCAATGATGTTACCGGTATACTTGCCTCCTTGCTTGCATGGCCCGGGGTTCCCAGCCTTGTAAGTGAATGGGCTGGGTGATGTCAATTGTTGTTAAGGAAGAGTTGGGTGCAGGCACCCGCCACTTCCTTAGCAACTGTTGACAGCAGGAAGCTTTCATATTATATAATGTTTGGCTCCCACCAAATGGTGTAAATGTTCAAGCAATGTGTGTTGAACTGAACTTAGATCTTATCCCTAGTTCTGTATGCTCGGTGTTACTTTTAGTATCAGTCCTTACTCTTTATGTATGGGCATTCAATAGTGCTGCTTCTCTTGTTTGGCATGCTGGGTGTAATTCTCAGTATCTGTTTATATAAGGACAAGTACTAATCTTTACACAGTACTATAGGTAGGGGTACTAACCCTCACACAGTACTGCAGGTACAGACATTAACCCTTACACAGTACTACAGGAACAGTGCTAACCCTGACACAGTACTACAGGAACAGTGCTAACCCTTACACAGTACTACAGGTACAGACACTAACCCTTACACAGTACTACAGGTAGGGGTACCAACCCTTACACAGTACTACAGGTGCAGGTACTAAGCCTTACACAGTACTACAGGTACAGACACTAACCCTTACACTGTACTACAGGCACAGGTACTAACCCATACACAGTACTACATGAACAGGTACTGACCCTTGCACAGTGCTACAGGTACAGGTACTAATGCTTACACCAAGCTACAACAGCAGGTACTACCCTTACACAGTACTACAGGCACAGGTACTAACACTTACACCGTACTACAGGTACAGATACTAACCCTCACACAATGCTACAGGTACAGGTACTAACTCTTACACAGTACAACAGGAACAGGTACTAACCCTTACATAGTAATACAGGAACAGGTACTAACCCTTACACAATGCTACAGGTACAGGTACTAACCCTTACACAGTACTACAGGTACAGATACTAACCCTTAAACCATACTGCAGAAACAGGTACTAGCACTTACGCAGTACTACAGGTACGGATACTAACATTTACACCATACTATAGAAACAGGTACTAGCACTTACACAGTACAACAGGAACAGGTACTAACACTTACACAGTAATACAGATACTAACCCTTGCACATCATTGCTTCTCTTGTTCTTTATGTTGGGTTCAATGCCTACAATCTGTTCACATTCGGTATGTATGGATACTGTGCAGTACCACATTTCTTGTTTTGTATGGAGGGTGTGATTCTGAGTATTTGTACTTATTCTGTATATATGGATGTTGCACAGTGTTGCTTCTCTTGTTTTATATGCTGCATGTAATTCTCAGTATCTATCATTTTTAGCACAGTCACGTGCCTTACTCTCTGCGCTCTCTGTAGAAAAAAAAATGCTAATTTCCTTTTCTGTCTGACACTCATCAAAAGACAGGATGTCAGGAGAAATCTCTCCAACATGGAAACAAGGAGCAGTAAAATGTACTAACCCTTCTTATTTAGGTTGGATGAAAAGTATTTACTTCCTTCAATAGACTGAGTGTAACAATCTGAGTGACTTCAAACTTTGTTCACTTTTACAGTGAATTGGCCAAAGACACATATTTTGGCTTTCAACGTTTTTTTTGGAAGCCTACTTGCTTATGTACACTTTGCGTTTACCGCAAACCCTTGTTCCAACAGAATTTCACTTGTTCTTCCTCTGCACCTACAAATCCACCTCTCTTCCGGAGGACAAGCCTACACTGAATGACATGGAATGCCACATTTAGGCACAGATACTTTTGGTTTGTGCGGTTTGAGAGTGCAGCATTCATTTTTATAGTACTTATCTAATACTATATTACAATTTATTTTTAATTTGATAATAACATTAATAATATATGGGTTTGTTTTGTGTCATCGCTTGATGACCGGCACACCCCTAAAATGTATAGTGGGATCTCTTGGTTAACCATTATCAACATGATCAGCCCAATGTTTGGCTTAGTGTACCCGCTGCCTCTCTTTTGTTGCTAACTTCCACCACTTCTTTCCTATGTGACCCATTAGGAGAAAAGAAGATCACTTGTTCATTAACCCTTTCGCTGCCAAGCCCTCTGGAATGCTTTTAATCTCAGCTGGCCACATAATTTTTGGGATTTGTAACTTTTTTTATTTTCAACAGCAGCTTTTGGCTTTTGTAAAAGACCTCCCAAACCATACATTTTCTGAAAGCACAGGCCCAGTAGAATAAAAAGATGGTGCTACTAATTTTGTAGGTCCTGAGATAATTGCGCAAATGTTTACCAAATCAATATTAAACAGAAAGAAATACACAATTAAATTGATAAAAGCACACTAAAATCAGTATCAGTGCACAAAAAAAATACCTTTCCGACTAAATGTAAAAGATAAAACTGTATTGAGTTAATAAATAACAAATATTTACTTAAAAATTTTACATTGCGCCTGTAAAAACTGTAAATAAGCAACTTATGTTAAAAATCATTTGTGCACTGTGTTGGTGCGTGTGTTGTGATACAATGATACAGGCGTACATTTACTCGCAACACAGCAGATCACAATGCATGGCAATGCATCACAACACTTTGCCTTGCGCTGTCACAGTTAAATTAATGTTATTTTGAAAAGAAAAAATCAAGCACTGCAATATGTTCTAACAACGCACCTAAGTGCATGTGCAGGGCATACACCATAATATGGTGCACGCTGTTGTACGCGTATAATATGTGTGTGTGGGGGGGATGTTGTATTTTATTTATTTTTTTTATTATTTTTTTTATTTTGTGTTGTTATTGTTATTATTATTTTACTGCTGGGAGGCTTTGGTGAAATATTAGGGGCCTAAACATACCCCTGACATTTCCCTTTTGAAATAGAAAATGAAATTAAGGGCACAGAGTCCTCAATCTCTTTTTTTGCAGCCTCTGTTCTGAATGAATGGAAAGCACTCAATACAGAGGCTTCCCACTCATTCACAAACTGGAGATAGTAAATATTTACTCTCACCCAGTTATGAATGGATAGAAGCCTCTGTACTGAGTACTACTATACATTCAGAAACTCATGAATGAACAGGAAGTGATGCAAAGCACTTCATGTTCATTCATAACTGGGAACCCATAGTACTATGCATCCCCAGTTGTCTACAAACAGCTGGAGTGATCAGCGATCACTCCAGCGTTTGCTCTGCACACAGAGGATAGGTAAATATCTGTGATCCTCTGCTCGGCCACACACAATGCCGCTGTCATCCTGAAACTGACAGGATGACAGTGGCTCTGCTCTTCTCCCCCCTCGGCTGCAGCTCCTCTCTCCTCACTGCTCAGCCATCCTGATGACAAGCGGCTCCCTCCACCACATCCCCTCTGCCGCCTGCAGAGCTACATTTCTCCACAGATCCCCGCTGCCTCAGCTCATACAGGCGGGGGAGAACAGTGGGGATCTGAGGAGAAGCAGATCCCGGCATGGAGAAGGCAGGAGAACCTGTCAGATGCCAGGCGGGGGGGAAGGCGGGTTTTTTGTTAATAGCTGTCAACAGCGGCTTTTCAGCCGCTGATGACAGCTATTATTTTGCAGGGTACCATCAGGAGTACCCTTCTGATATAAGTTCATGGTTGTTATAGAACATTATGACTCAGGGACCTTAGACCTTTGAAAAGAGGGGGGGGGGGGGAGGCTCCAGGGACTGGTCTGAGAGCAAGCCAGCTCAGAGCATTGGGTGAGTATAACTTTTTTATTTTAGAACTTTTCCACAAAAATAAGCACTTAATCCTTTTAGTAAGGGGGTAGTCCCACTGCAAGGATTAATAAAGTTTTTACCCGGGGTTCTGCTTGAAGTTAATAGTTACGTCTTGTCTCTCCTTCTCCTACTCTCTGTGTATGCTGAGAGAACTGGAAGTCCTTCACCATACATATGAGGAGGTGATGAATTGGATCAATCTCTTATGAATTTTTCTTGAGATAACCAAGTAATGTCAAAGAGAGACTCTGGGACTCGACTCATCTACATGAAAATAAGCCGTTCACTTAGCAAAGTAAATTTTTTCACTTTTAGAGGTAAATTCTCACTGAGCTGAGAAAATAGGGTGAAGCTTTGTTCATTTAAAGCAGTCAATCATGAGCTAGTAAAAATGCTGTTTTATTCAGTTCCCCGCACTAGATGACGTATTTTAAATGAACACAAGTTCACCTTATTATTACTGTTCACTTTGCAAAAAAAGACAGACACTTTCCAAAGTGAACTTTCACTTTAGTAGATGATCAGTCTCTACCACCTTATTAAATCAAACCCTACTTCAAGCAGAAGTAAACCTCTTCTGGTTTATTTAAAGCAGAACTCTGGGTAACATTTTTTATAAACCCTTGCAGTGGGGCTACTCCCCCACTGCAGGGATGAGGTGCTCGTTTTTGCCTAGGGTCAAAAATAAAAAAGTTATGATCACCCGATCCTCCGAGCCAGCTTGCTCTTAGATGGTCCCTCGAGCCTCTCTCCCCCTCTGCAGCAGCAGTCTTCTAAGGTCCCTACCACGCTACATTCTAGACACAGTGTATAGGACGTGAGGATGCAGATGGACATACCATCGCTGCAGCAGGGGAGACAGGCAGGAAGGATCGCTGACATAGACGGCTGGATCAGAGGATTGGGTGACCATAACTTTGTTATTTTTGACCCTAGGCAAAAACGAGCGGTTAACCCTTACAGTGCGGGAGTAGCCCCACTGCAAGGGTTAAACAAATTTTTACTCGGAGTTCTGCTTTAAACAAGCCAGAAGAGGTTTACTTTGCTTGAAGTAGGGTTTGATTTACTAAAGTGAAAGTTCACTTTGGAAAGTGTGAAAGTTCACTTTTGGAAAGAATCTTTACCCCGAGTTGTTCTTTACATGACAATGTACAAAGTGCTGTAGCCTATACTAAGTAACCATTGCTTTTTATATTACCCATTCTAACTTGATAAGTTGTGAAATCTGATTGGTTGCTATAGGTTACTGACAATTTACACATCATTACTATTTGCTTTACTTTAGGCAATCTGCCTTTTTCAAGTAGATATAATTGTTAAAAGAAACAGTTACAGGGAAGCATGGAGGTTGCAAAAGCGGACTGAAAATGTGAGTTGCCTGGATGTTATGCTGATCCAGTGGCTTCAATGCTTTCTGTGTCACTGTACAGAAGAAAGGTGCAGATCAGGATTTCACTCTAAGCTGCTTTTCCAGGCAAAGTCAGACACAGGCAGACAGCTAACATTTTCACAAGCAGGTCAGGATCAGCAATGGAAACTTCCATATATTTCTCATTACGGCTTCGTTTACGATCAGCTGTGGGCTTTATTTTAAGTGGAATATTATTTATGAAACGGGGAAAAAAAATCTGAAAAATTATAAAGTTAAAAAAAGAAAAGAAAAAGTCCTTGTAATGAACAAAGTCATACAAGGAATCCTAATGGAGCCAAATATGTATTTATCATGGCACGAAAATTAAGATCTTAAAATGTTCCTCATATACAGTATATAGATATATATACAGTATTCATATTCCAAACAAATTTTCTTTACGGCAGTAAACTGCCAAAAGTTCCAGTTGGTTGCTATGGGTTACAACACTTTTATAAAATTGTTACAAAGTATACTCCAAGTTTTTCTATGCTATAGAACCAATGCTTTCTTAAAGGTATTATCTGTGATCTCTGCTAACACACGAATATAATGCGTTCCCTGAAAATGTACTATACCTGCTGCAGCACCCTGCTATTTGATTTGCGTGGGTTAATAAAAAAGTTATTGCTCCCTAAGGTGCTGCTTACTACAAAGATATAATGACATTTCATCCTATTGACCAAAGTATGTTGTAAAGTGAATTTAAAACTCATATCATTGTAAAGAACACTGATGTGCAATTACCAACAGCAACCATGAATCAGCAGTCAGGGCAATGAAAATGATTGCTGGTTGTTATGGATATTTTACCCTTTTATTGCCCTTTGCTTTATTAAAGCAATCCTGAATTCATGGAACAGCATATGTCTAGATTTTGTTCAGGATTAGGTCGGCGGCTGTGCTGGAATCTCTAGTTCCACAACACCTGGAGGGAAGTAGCATACAGAATCCTGACTGAACCCATCTCTGTAGGAATAAAGTTGGTCTCTGTGTCTTCTTTTTACTAACGTGACTTTGTTCTTTCTCTAGTCCAGCAGCAGTATACCTCCACTCATGGCTAGGATCCACTTATATACAATCATCCTAATGATGGGACACCCCAGGGGGCAGGAGCATGGACCCACTGCCCTAAAACCCACCTACTTCTCTTTCACCTCGCTGCCTCCACGCTGTCACCACTGGACATTCACTTACCTTTGCAGGAGGGTCCAGCATACTTAGTAATCAGCAGGCATTTCCAGGAGTTATCCGGAAAAAAAAAAAAATTGACAGGAGGAGTCTCAAAGTCAGAGCCTGCTAAACTTGGTCTGATTGTGAAAAAAAATTCTTTCCTTCACACTCACAATACTTATACTACATCCTCGCTACTTCTCCTGCTGCTGCCACAACTGCCTGCAAGGAGCCTGACACTCTACACCATAAAAAGGGGATTTTTGCATTCTAAAAGGTGGAAGGCTGGGAACATCTGGAGGCCGGTGAACATCACTAAGAAAACTGTCATTGAATGTTTTTCCTCCCCAACAAGGAAACAAGAGACCGCCAACAACAGTGAGAAAGATCTATCAAAGCCTAAAAGTTTTATGCCAGGTGTATGGGACATAGATTATTCAAATACTGCACTGAACTTTTAAAGGTAATGTCACATTTATATATTATCAGTTATTGAAATCATTATTTCACGGGGAAAAAAAGGTACAGAAAATGATATTGCAGTCATATTTACAGGGGAAACTTTGTGGAATATGCAAACTTCGTACCGGGTATAAATAATTAAAGATGCTGTCCTAGTATATAAAATATGGATTTTAAGTCAACATTCTGTGTTAGCTAGTTCATTAAAATACACAGGCTAATACAGGAATGTGAATGAATACAGTTCATTCATACTTGGGAATGACTCATTGCTAGAGTTTGCTGGCCAACCTCTAGCAATGCAGTAGATCCATTCATCCCATTGGATATTTGTGTAGTGCTATGAAGAGTGCGGTGAATTCTTAAAAATATGTGGGATCAGTCCAGAATATAATCCAGCATGCTGGAAATTTCTGTCTTTTAAACAAAATCACTGTGAAAAACAGTGCTGCAAGAGCATGCGAATGGGAAAAGGAAATATTGAACTGAGAATGGTATTTGCAGCAGTTCTGAATCCCTGACAATATGTGTGTGTGTATTGTATGAATGAGTGAATCTATTAAACATCTACTAACATTTGCCCAGGTTACCCAATTTACCTGTATGTACTATCTGGCGATCAACAGGGCATCACCAATGTGACCCATACCATCCCGATACTTGTACATTGACTGCAGTTCATTGAGGAGACAATCATTGTCCATATACAGTGCAGTGATGTGCACAATACAAAGTTTAACCTGTCCTAAATCTTATAGTGTTTTGCATCTACAGTCAGTGGAAATGATTGACTAGCAGTGAATGTGTGTCAGCCTCTTTGCCAGTCTATTCACTGTCATGGCCAAGGTATAAATGTGCCTACTGTATATAGCAATCAATGTGTAAGCTCCACAGCATCTTCTGAGCTAAGGGAGGTCACAGCCAAAATCCACAAACGTGGCTGCTGGACCCCATCCCTCTGCTGGAAACAGGAGCTTTCATGGTTCTCTTATTTGGGTGGACCAAATTAAGGGACCATTCTCCAACACAGGCATCATGCAACTGTTCAATTTCATAGACATCCCCTGTGAATACATTACAGAGGCAAATAAGCGTGGCAGTGATACAATGATGGTATTGCCTATAATGGGAATCATTATGGGGGCAGCTAAAGCAATGAAATGTCCATTATGTTCACATACCATATAAGGACTGAAGGTGATTTTCTAAAGGAGTCGAGAATCTTCACACTGATCTATTTGTAATAGAGGCAGCGTTTTTTGGTTTTAGAAATGAGGAGTGATAGTTATGTGCACTGCAATTATTATAAAGTCACGTGGGTAAAATGGGTATTAATGTGAGTTAAGAATATCTGCACTCAGAAAATTTGTGAATATTCACTTCACTTATCCATTTGTGTGAAAAGCAAATTTCTGATCACGTTGAATATCCAATCATGTGCGAATGCTTATTAAATGATTGGATAATTAGATAGAATATTCACACAAGTTGAGTCCTCAACTCATTTAGTAAACCAACCCAGTTTTTCTCTATTAACTTATTTCACCCATATGGCTGGCTATATGACGATAGCATTGCACATAACAATCACTCCTCATTTCTTACAATATATCAATATATGTGTCTTATCAAATATATCAGCGTGATTTAATAACTGAGTGACAGGCTTGTTTAGGGAATGAATAATGCCAAAAGTCCGACCAAGCAGCAATTGTCTTTCATTGTCTTGACTATTCTGAACTGATAAAAGATTCATTTTGATTAGTTGCTATGGGAAACCGCACTCCGCACATCTTCATTGCTCTTTTCGGTTGGTTATATATTAATATGTCTTGTCTAGATAAAGATGATAAAAAAAGTGTAATCTATGGAATGTCTGCACACTTCAGTTTCTGCAAAACAGTATCAACCTGACAAATATCTAACAGTTTGAAAGAATGGAACCTTTGTAACCCATTAATTACAATGTAGGTTCTATTCATTTTCATTAAATTACCTTGGGATACATTCAAATCCCTATGTAACACACACACATAGATAGATAGATAGATAGATAGATAGATAGATAGATAGATAGATAGATAGATAGATAGATAGATAGATGGATATGGATAGATAGATAGATAGATAGATAGATAGATAGATAGATGGAGATATATATATATATATA
>NW_017306310.1:2902070-2915665 GCF_000935625.1 Nanorana parkeri | reverse complement strand
ATATATATATATATACACACATACAGATATATATATAGATATATATATATACACACATACAGATATATAGATATAAAACATATATTTTAAGTCCTGCTACACATTTGCTAAGGGATTTATTTTATATCTGAGGGTGTGGAATGGAAAAGTCAAGTTGTATCTGCTGGTTTTATTAAAATTACATCTGTCCTGAAGGTGGGGGGAGAAAGTGTGGGGAGGAAAGCTGCTAACATACTTAGCATAGGGCTGTCTGTCAAAGTTTCCACTTTCTTCCCTTGAACCTCTATATTAAGGTTTCCTGTAATACCAGTCATCCCGTACAGAATGAATAAGTTCAGCGGTGACTGGCCCAAGTGGGCATTTGGTGTGGAAAATTAAGCAGTGAGGTTATTTTAAGAAGATATGGAAATAGAGCAGGAAAATAAAATAAAATAGGAAGGTATTCCTGCTCTGTGTAACTTACACAAAGAATAAACATTTACTGTTACGTTGGTCAGGAGACACAGGTATGGGCTGTAGAAACCAACTGCGGGGTACTTTACTTAGGAAAAACACATTTTACTGTATATTTATGCTGTTACCAATGAGGCGACTGTCAGGGCTCCAGTTGAAATTGCTCTCCAATGCGGATCATACAAACCATGGTGAAAGGGCTGACACTTAGGAGGCCTACAGATGGTTGCACGGCACCATATACATGCGGAGGTCATTTTTTATTGAACGCCATGATTTGTGGTCATGCAGTTTTTCAGGCAGAAAGTTTTAAGACTTTCTATAAGACTATATTTACTGTGAAAAACCTAAACAAAGAAAAGATCATCTCAACATCTAGGCTTTAGTTAAAATTAAATGCATGCGATACACATTTTCCAGCATGCTGTCAACTTTTCAAAGGATGCCACCTTATTTGTTTAGACATTCGATATTTGATTTAGTAAGAGCACTTTTCTAGATTTTGGGTTATCGTTCTATATTACTGAAGAAATAAGTCAAAAATAAACTGAATTATATAGACATGTTAGTTTGTAGTGTTCAGTATTTTAGTTCTTCACATATATTTTTCCACTGGAAGTTTTGCATCTTTCAAAATACTTTTTCATACGACCGCCATCTGCAGGTTGTTTTCAAAATAGTGCCGTGCAGACGTGACCAGTATAATCTTGCTTTGAAAGAACTTCTATTTGTTGAAGTCAGCGTACTCTACTTTACTGTAATTCACCTATTTGTATTCACAGAAAGATTCAACTAGCCATATACCTGCCCCAGCAACAGGCTGGGAAGATATTTAGGCAGAGCAATAACCTTATCACACCACCTAAAGAATGATCAAGTTGCTGGACTGGAAATCTGTATTTAATTCACTGTTAAAATTGTTACCTGAGCATTAAGCAGGGACAACATTAGGTAATTACTAAATGAATTGCTGCCATCTGATAGCTATGGCCATGTACAGAGGAACACATTAATGGATAGATAAATAGATTCATTAACAGATACATAGAGAATGGGTATGGAAACAGAAAGGTAAATAGATAGAAAGATATGGATAGATAGATAGGTAGATAGATAGATAGATAGATAGATAGATAGATAGATAGATAGATATGGGATAGATAGATAGATAGATAGATAGATAGATAGATAGATAGATAGATAGATAGATATGGAGAGATATATAGATATGGAGAGATAGATAGATATGGAGAGATAGATAGATAGATAGATAGATAGATAGATAGATAGATAGATAGATACTCATTTGCATACAATATTTGGAAGCTGTAGTGCGATTTTCTGTTTTCCTTTAGAAATCACATCGTCGTGTTTTGTTCCTCATCTCCTGGCAATCACACAAGAGATGAATTCTGGATTAAAGCCCTAAATTTACATTGGAGGAAGAAGAAACTGTTTGGCTGCAAGTCAGTCATAACATTCAGCGTCCTGTGCCCTGTGTGTACAAAGCAGCCATTGAAAGGCGGACTAATAATAAACAAATACAGCAGCTTTATGTCCTGGGATCAGAACATCTGCATGGTCATATTGTGCTCATGAAATGGAATTGTAAAACAACTTGCTCTGCCTTCAGTACAACCCATGAAAGTTGCTCTCTTTAAAAAAAGAAAAAAACAATAATTTTGAAAAGTTCCCGTCTTCATTTAAATTTTGTCCAACTTCTCACCAGCAACAAAAGCTATGTTCTTCTAGCCTCTCGGACCACATAGCGTGTGCCAGCACTCTGCTACTGAGGGCCCATACAAGCCAAGAAAAGTAAAGCTTGTTTAAATGTGAGAAAGGGCGAGAGAGAGAGACAGGGACAGAGAAAATCGCAGGCAGAAATGTGACCGTTAGAAAGGAGGAAAAATAGCTTCATTGGAGCAACGGAAACCTTAAAAGTTTACTTTTGAGTAATCACTGACTGCTTGTCAGGAGCAGAACAGCCCGTCTGTGTATGAATAGGACACAGAGTTATGAGTCCTGCTCTCTGCTCAGTGACTCTCAATAGGCCTACAGTACTACCTGGGCAAGACTTTTTCCACCTTATGAATGCATTTATTTCATGATGATCACGCATGTCACATACACATCAGTTTAAATGATACCGTTATTTTAGGATCTGTAGGCTCCAATAAAAAAAAAAGCAAAAATGATTCTAAAAGGAAACCGTTTAAAAAACTGAAATATGGAATTAACCAATTTGTCACAGCTGTCATCTCTTTTACAAAAAGTTTTTACAAGAAATGGAGATGTTTGCAGTAGGCGGCTGACTGGGACATAGCTGGCGTTCGATGAAGAAATGATATTAACAAACCCATAAAAAGAGGTTAAAAGTGCAGTAATAAAACATTTAAAAAAGAGGGACAGATTTTAAAATCAAGCAAAGTCATTTCACTTTTTTCCACCATCTGTAGCGATCGCCTATATTTAACTTTAGTTAACGTTTAATAAATGAGCATTTTATATTTATTATTTAAAGAAACGTTCATTTAAATAAATACCAGTAAAAGCTATATAATGAGAATAATAATATCAAAGGCCGTAGTCACATGTTTGCGGTACATTGCAACGTGACAGTGCATTTAGAATGATCTGCCAATGCACCCCAATGCAGACAAAGACATTCACAGCCAGCATAAGTCATATAATGTGGTGGGTTGCATCAGGGTGCAATTCAAAATTAACGCCTGTTTTCGTGCATCTCAACAATGTACGGTAAAACGAAAACCACAAATAAATTTTTTACCCTACACGCCTGCACAGATATGTGCAAAAGTGTATCTATTTTAAAGAATAACTCTGGGCAGGAGTTTTTTTAACCCTTTCAGGGGGGATACCCCTGTACTACAAGGATTAACTGCTAGCTTTTGCCTAGGGTCAAAAGAAAAAGTTATACTTACCCAAAACTTCAGCCTGTCACCTCCTCCGCTGCAAGGATGGTATGTCCCTCAATGCCCTCACGTCTATACTCACTGTATTGGACATGTTGACTCCAGGACTCCCAGGCCACTGCAGCGGAGAGGACGAGCCGCTCAAGGGACCGGTCTAAGAGCCAGCTGGCTCAGAAACTCAGGTGAGTATAACTTTTTTTTTACCCTAGGCAAAAACAAGAAGTTAATGCTTGCAGTGCGTGGTTAGCCTCACTGCGAGGGTTAATAACATTTCTGCCCAGAGTTCTTCTTATATTCTTATGCTGTGCTGTAATTGGTGCACAGCTATCACACAGGTATTGCAGTGATGTCATTGTAGGATCCTACGGAAGAGCACTGGGGCCAAGCTAAAAAAAAAAATGAAACATAATTCTGTGCTTAAATGTCAGAATTCAGTGTTTGACAGTCAGAATTCTGTGATTAAAAGTCAAAATTCTGACTGTCATACTCAGAATTTTGACTTTTAATCATAGAATTTTGACTTTTAATCATAGAATTCTGACTTTTAATCATAGAATTCTAAATTTTAATCTCAGAATTCTGTTTTTAAGATTTTGAGTTTGAAACTCATAATTCTGACGTCTAAACTCAGAATTCTGACTTTTAAACACAGCATTATGTTTCATATTTTCTTTAGCAAGGCGCCAGGACTCTTCCGTAGAAACCATTTGTTACATACCGTGGTGCGAGCCCAAAGTGACTAGGAGGACCTCCCTTGCAGTTCTGTCTGTGGACACCTGAGGTTGAAACAGGGGGTGCACAGGCAAGAGCAGCACGGGTGCCGGGTGTGGAATCGAAGCGTGTCTCGCCGGGCCACCGCGTCACACGGAATACGGGCTGAGACCCGACATTGCCCCCCTCCAAGGGGCGGCCTCCAGACACCCATCAGGTGCTGCTTCTCAGGATGGTTTTGTAGGAAGGTCCGAATGAGTCTGGGAGCATGAATGTTGGCAACGGGTTTCCAGGAGTTCTCTTCAGGCCCGTACCCCTTCCATTTGACGAGGAACTGTCCCATGCCTCAGCGTTTCCGGCAGTCCAAGATGGCCTCTACCTCATATTCCTCTTCGCCATTCGCCAGAATGGGCCCCGAAGTGTCTGGGATGCGGTCAGGCAAGGTGTCTGGAACGGCAGATTTTAACAAAGAAACATGAAAAACAGGATGGATCCGGTAGGCAAGGTTAGTCTGTAGACAGCTGGATTGATCTTGCATTCCACCGGGAAGGGCCCAATGAATCTGGGCCCCAATTTCTTGGAGGGGCAGGCTAATTTGAGATTGCGGGTGGACAGCCAGACCAAGTCTCCGGGTCGCAGGTCCAGGTCACCCCTGCGAGTCTCGTCGAAGGCCCTCTTGGCATCCTCCTGGGCTTTGGCAATCGTTTGTTGCAGGAAGGCAGAATTGGTGCGTAGGAAGTCCACGGTCTCTTGAGTGGCCGGTACTGTGGAATCTGGCACCCGCGCAGGTAGGAAGACGGGGTGGTAGCCGTAGTTCGAGAAGAACGGTGACTGTCTGGTAGCCGAATGCACAGAGTTATTATAGGCAAACTCCGCCAGTGGGAGCAGAGACACCCAATCATCCTGGGAGAACGTGGAGAAGCAGTGAAGATACTGCTTCAGAGTCTGATTCGTCCGCTCTGTCTGACCTTTGGTCTGTGGATGGTATGCAGATGAAAAACTCAAACGTATGTTCACGGCTTCGCATAACGCCCTGCAGAACCTAGAGGTGAACTGGACCCCCCTGTCAGAGACCACATCAGTGGGGACCCCGTGAAGTGGCCGCAGGAGGCCCCAGGCACGGGAGGAACGGCCCTTACTGCGGATGCACCTCGTACAGGCCGCAATATACTTCCGGCAATCCGAGTTCAGAGAAGGCCACCAGAACAGGCGCTGTACCAGGTCTGCTGTCTTGCGGCCACCAAAGTGACCGGCCAACGGAGTATCGTGGCATTGCCCGATAACAGCGGAGCGGTCCGCTTTGGGCACGTAAACCTTCCCGTCTCGGTAATATAGGTCATCTTGTTGGTACAAGTTCTAGGCGCCAGAAGGCGGTGCGCCCCGAGATACCAGTCGGATGCGGGAGAGCAGGTCGGCCTGCAGGAGCAGAAACTGGTTGGTTTGTAGAATGGTGTCGGGCTGCTTGGGAGCATCGGGCATCGAGTACATGCGTGATAGAGCGTCAGGTTTGCCACTGCGGGATCCAGGGTGGTGGGTTATGTGGAAGCGGAATCGGGAGAAGAAGAGTGCCCATCGGGCCTGCCGGGGTCATAAGCGCCTGGCGGATCTCAGGTATTCTAAGTTCTTGTGGTCGGTATAGATCAGGACCGGATAGGTTGCCCCTTCTAGCAGATACCGCCATTCTTCCAGCGCCAGCTTAATGGCCAGGAGCTGCCAATCGCCGACATCGTAGTTCCTCTCTGCTGTGCTCAGCTTTCTGGAGAAGAATGCTACTTCGGGCCCTGGCGTTGAGATAGAACTGCCCCTACCGCCACCTCGGAAGCATCTACCTCCAGCACATATGGCAGCGCGGGATCCGGATTTCAGAATGGGGGCGGATGTGAAGCGGAGTTTCAGTTGGTCAAAGGCGGCTTGAGCGTCTGCAGGCCACTGAAAGTGGGTCACCTTCTTAGTAAGTTGCGTGATGGGTGTGATGATTTTGGAGAAATCCTGAACGAATCGTCTTTAAAAATTGGCGAAGCCCACAAAGCGCTGTATGCCCTTTTTGTCTGTAGGGGGAGGCCACTCCAGGATAGCGGATACTTTCTGCGGGTCCATGGAAATGCCTGAGATGTCCATGGTAGCTGAGATGACCAGTCCGAGGAATTGGATTGAGGACTGATCAAACTCACACTTCTCAGCTTTTGCGTATAGGCCATGCAGTCGAAGTCGGCAGAGCACCTGCTTCACATGTATCCGGTGCAGGGTTAGAGGGGCCGAGAAGATGAGGATGTCATCGAGGTATACTATGACGAAGAGGTCGATAAAATCCTGGAAGACGTCGTTCACCAGGTGCTGGAAGGTAGCTGTGGCATTACACAGGCCGAAGGGCATCACGAGGTATTCATAATGCCCAAACCGGGTACGAAAAGCCATTTTCCACTCACGGATACGGACAAGATTATAGGCACCCCGTAAATCCAACTTGGTGAAGATGGTTGCGGAACTGAGGCGTTGGAATAGTTCCAGAATCAGGGGAAGGGTGTAGCGGTTCTTGATGGTGATGAGGTTGAGCTCACGGTAATCCACGCAGGGCCGGAGAGAGTGGTCCTTCTTCTCCACAAAAAAGATGCCGGCCCAGGCTGGTGAAGTGGACGGGCGGATAAAGCCCTTGCTTAAGTTATCCTCAATGTACCCCTTGAGTGTTGCCAGCTCTGGTTCGGAGAGCGGGTAGATGCGCCCAAAAGGAATGGCAGCTCCGGGTAACAAGTCAATGGGGCAATCATATGGCCGGTGAGGAGGTAGGGTGTCCGCCTTCTGCTTGTCAAAAACATCAAGGAAATCATTATAAATCGTTATATAAATCATTATAGATCTCCTGTCGCAGTCCCAGGTCCCGGACTGGTTGGCAGAGGGCCAAGTTCTGAACAGCAGCAGGCCGTGAGCAGTTCTGCAGGCAATAGGAGGATCGGAAGGTGATCATTCCTGTGCTCCAATCAATCAGTGGGCTGTGGACCTGGAGCCACGGCATTCCCAGTATGACAGGGGACAAGGGTGAGGATATGATATCCAAGCGGAGTAGTTCATGGTGCTCTGGCGTGACCTGGGCGGAAATAGGGACGGTTTCCTGGGTAACTGGTCCGGTCTTGAGGGCGGTGCCATCTGCCAGAAAGATGAGAAGTTTCTGAAGTTTGGGTTGCAGGGGAATGTGGTGCAGAAGAGCGAATTGGCAGTCCATGAAGCAGCTGCAGGCACCGGAATCAAGGATGGCTGAGATCTGGAGGACCTTCTCTGGCAGCTGTAATATGAGGTGGCCGGTTCTGACCTCAGAGACAGGGTTAGTCAGTTGCCACTTACGGTTCTTGATGGGGCAATTACGTACGTAATGCCCGGAACCCCCATAACAGAGAGGGTCAACGGTGCCCGTAATAGGCCCAGCTGCATAGGTTTGGGCGGTTCCGGAACATCGAGTTCCCGGCTGGCAGGAAATTCGGGCCCCCGAGGCAACATCCAGGTTGTTTGGGAATAGCCGGTGCGTTCCAGTCTTCACTCTTTCAGGCGGTGGTCAATATGGGTGGCCAGATGGATTAGCTCATCCAGGGAATCCGGCACCCCCACACGGGCCAGCTCGTCCTTGAGGGAATCCGACAGTCCCAGCAGGAACTGACAACGGAGTGCCGCATCATTCCACTCCGTGTCGGAGCTCCATCTTTTAAACTCCGCCACCAGCCCTGGCGTAAGGAGGGCAGGGTGGTCTCTGCTGTGGAGGCCTGATGGGGATCGTCATATGGCAGAGCCATGGCATCCAAAAATCCTGATGAGAATTCAAGAAGCCGGTCGTCCCGTTCCAAGAGACGGTGGGCCCAGGCCTTGGGTTCATTAGCCAAAAGTGATAAACCCCACCTTGGTTTGATCTGATACGAAGGTGCGTGGCTGCAGCAGGAAGTAAAGCTGACAAGCATGCCAAAACGCATGGAACTTGCTGCGGTCTCCGGTGAATTTCTCAGGTGCTGGTACCCGGGGTTCAGGCGTGGGTCCCATAGCAGCGGCCACTGGTGGTGCAGGGTCGGCCGGAGGCGGTGGAAGAGGCGGAGCTGAGGCTGCCGAGCTGGTCTGTGCCAGGGCTTCCAGTCTTCCTTCCAACTGAAAATATCCCTCCTGGAGGCCCTTCACGGCTTGATTGAGAGTGGACAGTTGTTGGCAGATCTCCTCCATGGAGGCCTCCTTTCAGGCCCACGGTATGGCTGAGTGATTCTGTTACATACCGTGGTGCGAGCCCAAAGTGACTATGAGGACCTCCCTTGCGGTTCTGTCTGTGGACCCCTGAGGTTGAAACAGGGGGTGCACTGGCAAGAGCAGCACCGGTTCCGGGGGGTGGAATTGAGGGTGCCAGCTGGGAATGGTGCTCCACAAGAAGATTCCAGGGATGGTCAGGAACAAGCAGGGTCAGAGCCAGAGAGCTAGTAGCCAAAATCAGGATGCAGAGAGTGGTCAGGAACAAGCCAGGTCAGGAGCCAGAGGGTCAATAATATAATCAGGAAGCAGAGGATGGTCAGGAGCAAGCCGGGTCAATCAAATAGCAGAACACAGGAATCAGATCCAAACAGGCACTGGTCACTGGCTGAAGATCACTCAGCAATGGTTGAGCCTGCTGAGCCTGCTTATATAGCCCGATTGACATCACTGGGCATGCATCATGATGCACCGGGGCGTGCCTTGCCGGGCCGCCGCGTCACACGGAAGCGTATCTCGCCGGGCCGCCGCGTCACGCAGAGGCGTGTGACACCTGCGGGAGTGCGTCTCGGCCCCGGAATATGGGCTGAGACCCGACACCATTCCCAAAAATTATCAAACATTATTATTCCTTAAAATATGATTAGCTCCTGCCTGGCAACAATTGTCAAGATCTATGATGTGTCTATTGAGGAAAACAGAAAAAGAAGTCATGTGAGGTGGAGGGAAAGTGCCAATTCATGAGGAATCAAAGGTTTTAATAGTAAAAGTGAAGTTTCGATTAACAAATTAAAATAAATGTAAAAAAATGCAACCTGTCAGTCTCTTCTGTAGGTATTGACAAAGCACCTACACTCTGAGTAGTCTGAGATACAGAGCACAATGTTACTTCTGCTTTTTCTTAGAGTTTTGAAAATGACAATTACATAAAAAATACTTGGAGCAGCACAGCAGCATTCACTTTCATACTTTCCTATGCCATAATGTATTCTAAACTGCACATAATGCTGATTTAGGTGAAGCCATACCTCCCAACTTTCTGAGAAAAGAAAGAGGGACACCTTGTAATCCAGAGTATATAAGCAAAGGGCATGCCCTCTGCCATGCCACCAGTGACACAGATTACAAAAAATGAACACGCAAAATGTTTTTGGTGAAAATGTTTCTATTCCAAAACTTATTTTCCTTTACACTGGCCTTTAAAAAAAAAACAAATGCAATCATTTAGAGGTTCTATAAAAAGGTTAATTGCAGTAAAACACTTTCAATAGATATATAATATGCTGTTGTTTTAGATATATACAGGGACATCTGAGAGGGACGGAGGGATTTGGTTTCAAAAGAAAGCAAATAGGGTATGCCACCTGTACACCAGTGTTCAAAACAACCTTATTGATTATTGATGCATGCACATCATGTCACAATAAAGGCAATGTTTTGGGGACACTCAGGGTCCCTTCATCAAGCTCATCATGATGGGACCCTGATAAAGGTGTCCCCGAGGTGTCCCCTTGAGTGGCCCCGAAATGTTGCTTTCTTTATGAAATGATGTGCATTTGTCAATAAAGACGTTTTTGAACACTTCTTTCTGGTGTGTTGGTGACATACCCTATCTGCTTACATTTGAGCAGCTCCATCTGCAGCCACTTCAGCACTCATTTTCAAGGAACAGAATGGCAAGGACTGCAGTGGAATAGCTATGGGACTTGGTTTCAACAGAGGCACAGTCCCTTCAAATGAAGGACAGTTGGGAGGTATGACAGTGGCTTGTGAGGGGTCATGGGGAAGCCTACGAAGTCCCTGCAAATGCACACATAGCAGCAAAATGGCAGCAAAATTACCCAAATCACCGACTGGTAACGAGCAAAATGGCTCACTCAACTGAATTGCTAAGATGGATCCATGCATGTCTGATATAGCTTAGCTGTATACTTCTGCATATCTTTAGTGATGAAGGCAGGAAAATTAAGAGAACTAAAATTCATCTCCGCTTAAAACTGATCTTTCTACAGCACACTAGAATCTGACTAGTTGTTGGGGGTTACGGCACTTTGTTTATTCCACTGCTATATCAAATGGTCCTATTTGGATGTTGTGAAATGTAGCACAAAAAGCTTTCTCAGACTGATTAACTAAATAAACTACTACACAACTCTTCAGTGCTGTTTATGTATATTTGTCCCTTCGAAGTATTTATATTGAGGCAATTATGTATTATAGATGTATTTTACCTATTTTTCTAAGATATTAAAGTGAACCTGTCATGAGAGGAACATGAATACTGTCACGGTTGACCTATCCTTTGGAAACGCCAATTGAATGGCTGTTCATAATGACCCTCTTGTTTCAATACTATAGGTCAGTGGCCCAGAAATCGTAGGCAGACTTCTAATTCTCCTCTGACTTTCCTGGACTGCTTATTGGTTTTGTGTTAGTGGATCAGAAGGTTTTGATTTAGTGGGGCAGAATGAAGGAAGCCAGCAATGTCAGCCCCTGCACTTCTCTCAGACATGTTTACTATAGTACATTGAGCAATGTCTAAAGTGAACAATTAACGTTCAACTCTCAACAGTTTTGCATAAAAACAGAGAAAGTTTGTTTTTTTGATTGGTGCTGACTGGGGAATACTGCATACTGCAGGCAGTGCTTGGTTATATGAAATACAAGATTATACTGTATATCATATATTGGTTAGTGTACTCTAAAGTCAAATATGACATACTTGTTATTCAGCAGATGTAGCTTTGCTTTACTCTGCTGCACTGAAAACTATGGGTCATGGCATTGTCTTCCTCACCCTGCAAGATTCTCCACTTGAGTATATAAAGAGACAACTAGGATACAGTAACACAACTATTTTGTAACTGACTGTTGATATGAAGGGCATCAGTTGTAGGCAATTACCTTGTTGGGTGTCAGGCACTTTAATTAGGGCATCAAATGCTAACTTGCCCACCTATAACAGAATAATAACATTTGGGCAGGCTTAACCTTTAAAGTGCCTCTGTCATGAGAGAAGTATGGGCAGTTACCACTGCAGACCTTCTTCTTAATATGCTAGTAGTTGCCTGAATCTCATGCTTGAAGGAAACTTGAAGGGTATCTATGGTCAAAAACCAAAAATAAATCTGTATTTCTATATTAAATTTCCATAAGTACTACTCACGCCTAATAACCATATCGATTTAGAAGTTGTGAACGTACTTAATGAATATCCCAATCTCAGATGGAGCTCCTTTAAAACCAGAATCTTTTCAGTACATTAAAAAAAAATGGTAGTCCCCTATAAACGATGGAGCTATTGAATAATTAGAGAATTTCATGGGACATTTTATGTCACTAAGATACTCCAACTATACAGCATCTGTAGCCATTTTGTAACTTGAACTAACAATGTTTGGAAACACAACCCATTAGCCTGTAGACTAACACATCCTGTCTTTGATTTTTACATAAGTCTATAATTGTGTTTGAAAAAGTTTTTTATGTATGTCTACATATCATACGTTTCCCTATCATTTAAGCGGAGGTTAATGAAGAAGCTGCAAGCTCATAGTTAACTTGTCTCAGTTTTTTACATGGATTAGAAAAGCACTGCGGTCATTATAGAATTCGGCAGCTGCTGTGAACTAAGGATAACATTTTTAGAATTATATCTCAAAGCTTTGATATAAGAACTGAAATCCAGCATACATCTTAGAGCTTTGAACATGGTGTTTTATACACATACACTTCCATGGAGCTGCCAGCTGTGTACTTTAGTCTTCAAATTGAAGGGTCATCCCATTCTGCTCTTAGCCATTTGCCCAAGGCCTTACACATATGTATGGCTCAATACACTGACGTTCTTAGCAATGCATACACTTCACTTCGCTTTCCATTGCATTCTGGAGGATGTTACCCGCAGGGTTTAGAATAAATTTAGGGCTGCAGGTCTACTTGCTTTCAAAGCACTTATCAGTGCGTTCCCATGCTCAGAGATTGTATAAACGCTGGAAGAGAAACAGGGCAAAAATACAAAGCAAAGGAAATCTAACAAGATGCATTTCTGGTGCAAATCAAGCTGCTCTTTATCTAGGAAGGACTTGCAGCAAGTTTTGTGTGTGCATTTGAGACCCCAATGTCTACAATTCTGACTGAACAACTGTATTTGTCATGCAAAGATTTAAGATAGTTATAAAATATTATAAGACTATTTTTCACAAGCCCTACTATGTCCAAAGCCTTTTGTTTACATTTGATTAGAGGGAGCAAGGATTAGAACCTCTGGAAGGAAAGCAGTGTTTTGTAAAGTAGATTTTTTTTAAATGTCCCATTTAGTCATAAGCCAGAGCGTTTCAGGGTTTCAAAAGGTCTCGCTTCCCCAGGGCATGGCAAATGGTGAAGCTAAGAAATATATAGGTGATTTTTGTAAGATAGCATATAAAGTATTTTCTCCAGAAGCTGGTTTAGGCAGCATTATTTCCCAAATAGAAAACAAAACCTTGACAAAGATTCCAACCATTTCCCATTCTATGAAAAAAAAAAAAGCATTTTTGGCGGCAGTTGGGCTTCATAACACATGGATATTTAACAGTGTGTTTTTTAATTCCCCAAAGATACATCTGAAGAACAAAAAGAAAGAGAGAAGTGTAAGAATGAGTCCACGATCCTGTAGTAAATTAGGCTCACTGCTCTTGTTTTGCAATACCCCGGTGACAAAATTCATAAATGTCCCCAGTGTACATGGCTAAATCTTTAGCTAGCACACAAACATTGACTTCCAGGTGCACATATCCTGCATAAACAAACATGTATAAATCTAACAATATTGTGTAACTAAGCTCCGGTTCACACCTGAGCGATTTGAAAGTGCTTCCAGAAAGGCTAAAACGCTCGATAGTCAGATTTCCATGTTATTCTAATGCCCCAATTCATCTCTGAGCGACGTGCTGTAGCTCAATGCTCAAACAAAGTAAACTGGTTTTCCATTGGCCTAAACAGAAATGCTAAAGCTTGAAAATGCATCAAAAAAGCGTAAGGTGAAAAAAAATCCCAAAAAACTACCAAAGACACTGACACTCAAGTGTGAATGTAGACAAGGATTTAAATTGTTGCTTCTTAAACACTGCATGGAGACAAAGGCAGAATTATGAAAAATTATTTCAGAATAAGGAACATGGCAGGATGATGTGTACCTGCGTGCTACAATAAATTCTTCAACAAAGTGTGTGGCCAGACTATTTTTCTGTGAGTGACTATGGATGTTGGAGCAAGAAGGGTGTGGCTGGGGTGCCCCCCCCCTTT
>NW_017306310.1:2895401-2901932 GCF_000935625.1 Nanorana parkeri | reverse complement strand
CCCCCGCCGTTTTCGCTACTGCTGCTGTGAAGGAGCGGTGATACTGGGTATGGAAGTGATATACTGCAGCAGTTTAGAATCTTCACGCAATAAATTGATTAAATAGCCATTTTAATTATTCAGTCACTTAAAAAGCAAGTCTACTTACGACATCTGTACATTGTTGCTTTGCCCTGTGTGGATAAAGTATGGGTTTAAAGTATGGGTTTAATTAAAGTTTTCCAGATTTTACAATCAGAACCCCCCCATGCAACCCCATTCTCCTGCCGGCTAGCTTCTGCAGGCAACATGTGGCTGTAAGCAGACAGAAGCAATAGCAAGACTGCTATTGGCTATTTTAATTTGAAATAGCCAGTAGCAGACTTGCTATTGAAACCCCACCCATTGAGCAGAGTAGTAGACCTGAGATAGAAAGTCTCTCAGTTCTGCTCCTCTACTCAATGGGTGGGTGCAAAAGCCAGCCTGCTAATGGCTTTTGCAATTTGAAATAGACAGGGGGGCACCAGGGGGGTCAGTGGTCGAGGCTGTGCCCTAGGCAGCAATGCGTCCTGTAGCACCGGCCCTGTAAGCGATCAAATTTTATCTTTCATAATCAGGCAAAATAAAAAAAGGGCTCTGGTTGATTGTGGAAACATAAACTCTGGATTTCTCTTGTCTTATTTGGTTTTATTCTGTACCGGATTCTCCACCTGCCCTTGTAAATCATTTTTTAGCTGAGTTTTGAATTTCCATAAATATATTATTACTGTGATGTATATTAGCTATAGCTCAGAAATTATAGCTGCCTTATCTTTGAGTATGCCAGGGATAAGCTTTAAATGTAGTTATGCACAAAATTTATAAAAATTAAATATAAAAAATTAAATATAAAATGAAATTCTTCCTATTTTAGGTCTAATGCATAAGACACAAGGGGCAAAAAACACTTCCAACAGAATATTTTTGTTCAGAATAGTGAGAGTTTTGTATGTTTTAATTTGGCTGCTGCTTGGAAGAAAATGGTTTCATTTATAGAGCATGATCTGTATTTACGTTTAGTCTCAAATTAATGCAGGAAGGGAAGTGTTGGAATGTCAGTATTGCAATGGAAAGACCAATGTCTGAATGAAAAGAGCAAGCCAGTGCGAAAGGGGGTGCTGAACAGCTATACCAAAAGGAAAGTTCTCAGTTTAACCTTTATTCCACCACTTTACATAGAAAGAGATGGGTGTCTATTCCACAGCAGGACAACAAACAGATGTTTTTTTCATCTCTTGTAATAAACATGAAGTGATCTCACTGTTCCTTCATGGTGATGAAAGGACACTACATAGCACAGTATTTCCTCCATATTTATTCATGTTTTAATGGAAAATGTCCCAGTACCAGTACTGTTATCTCTTTTTCAGTAAAACGTATGTATGAATTCTATCACAAAAATGATATAGCGTCGTATAACCCTAAGCATACGTAGACATAGAGGGAATGCTCATTTGCTTTTGTGGGATGACATGAAAGCTCAGTATACCCTAATAGATTTTGGTTTTCGGTGGATGTTACCACTGTTATTTATTATTTCTTGAAGACCATAAATGTGGCATTTGTACTTGAGTGAGTGAGTTCCCAACTTGACTAAGTGATGAAGAATGCAGGTGAAGAAGAGGGATTCTACAGCAGGGGAGGGTAGGGCCAGAATCTCCATATTGACACTGGAATCCTAATATATATTTAAAAAAACCTTGTAGATTCTGTGACGGACCACACGGCATCCCGTCTGGGTGCCTCCATCACTATGAAGCTTCCTCTCTGCTGGAACTCAAATTCCAGAGTCCCCAGCACAAACCTCACAAATTATTGGACAGAACCAATATATTAGGGCAGCAAACTAAACTCCCAAAATAAAAAAGGTTTACCCTTAACATCAGACAACACCAGGGGTCTATTCACTAAGTTGCCGAAGGATCTAGCCGTAGCTTTGGCTAGCTTCGGCCCCAGGACCCCTTCGGTTCAGTAGAACCGAAGGGCTGCTGTACGGGCTATTCACTTTAGCCCGTACAGCTCCCGAAGTCAGCCGAGCGGCTCAGTTGAGCCGAAGGCATATGCCTCGGGTCGACTGAGCCGAGGTGAAAGCCGAAGCTGGCCGAGCAGCCAGCCATTGGCGGGCCAACAGCCTGCTTCTGACAGGTGGGCGGAGCCAGCCGTCATCTCACAGCTGGCTCCGGTCACTTTCAGAGAGATCAGCATCCTGGTTAGCTGTCATTACACACTGAGAGCGGCCTCTCCGTGTCCTCAGTGTGTAATGACAGATGGCGTTCCTGGATACCTGGTAACCACGAGCGCCATCTGTCATTCCTCCCCCGGACGCTCTGGGAGTCTGATAGGCTCCCGGCCGCCCGGGAGAGAAACACTATCTCCCAGAAAGGTTCACTCTGTTCGATCGTCGGGGTTCCAGGAACAGTCCCCCAAGTCTTAGTTCCATGTAAACCCGAGAGGTCTGAGGGGGGTTCTCCACAGCCAGGCTAGCCCTCAGGCTTCTCCAACAGCCCCCGTGATGGTTGAGTTCGTCACAGATTCACCTGTACTCATGCTGGGTTGGATAGAAAAAAAAGTACAAAATGAAAACTTACGCAAAAAAATGCAACATGCCTGATGTGATCACATCTAGTGCTTTCTGCTGCAGGAGAGGATCAGGATCAGGATCTGAAACTGCCCAAAGCAGAGGCCACATGACCAAAGAGCCAGGCTTTCAGCCTTATCACTGTTAAAGGAAGGAGTGTAGAACATAATTTTCTCCAGAAAATATATATTAAGGGGTCTATTCACAAAGCTGCCGAGGGCAGCCGAATGAATGACCGATCAGAAGTGAAGTGAGCCGAACACTGTTCGGCTATTCACTTCAGGCTGGTACGGCTGATTTCAGCCGTATATCGGCTGAAATCAGCCGTACATCGGGTTGCTTCGTGTGGCTTCGGATCAGCCGAACATGCTCAGCATGTTCGGCTGACCCGAAGTGCAGAAGTCTATTTTAATTTGAAATAGCCAGTAGCAGACTTGCTATTGAAACCCCACCCATTGAGCAGAGTAGTAGACCTGAGATAGAAAGTCTCTCAGTTCTGCTCCTCTACTCAATGGGTGGGTGCAAAAGCCAGCCTGCTAATGGCTTTTGCAATTTGAAATAGATAGTAGAACCGAAGGGCTGCTGTACGGGCTATTCCCTTTAGCCCGTACAGCTCCCGAAGTCAGCCGAGCGGCTCAGTTGAGCCGAAGGCATATGCCTCGGGTCGACTGAGCCGAGGTGAAAGCCGAAGCTGGCCGAGCAGCCAGCCATTGGCGGGCCAACAGCCTGCTTCTGACAGGTGGGCGGAGCCAGCCGTCATCTCACAGCTGGCTCCGGTCACTTTCAGAGAGATCAGCATCCTGGTTAGCTGTCATTACACACTGAGAGCGGCCTCTCCGTGTCCTCAGTGTGTAATGACAGATGGCGTTCCTGGATACCTGGTAACCACGAGCGCCATCTGTCATTCCTCCCCCGGACGCTCTGGGAGTCTGATAGGCTCCCGGCCGCCCGGGAGAGAAACACTATCTCCCAGAAAGGTTCACTCTGTTCGATCGTCGGGGTTCCAGGAACAGTCCCCCAAGTCTTAGTTCCATGTAAACCCGAGAGGTCTGAGGGGGGTTCTCCACAGCCAGGCTAGCCCTCAGGCTTCTCCAACAGCCCCCGTGATGGTTGAGTTCGTCACAGATTCACCTGTACTCATGCTGGGTTGGATAGAAAAAAAAGTACAAAATGAAAACTTACGCAAAAAAATGCAACATGCCTGATGTGATCACATCTAGTGCTTTCTGCTGCAGGAGAGGATCAGGATCAGGATCTGAAACTGCCCAAAGCAGAGGCCACATGACCAAAGAGCCAGGCTTTCAGCCTTATCACTGTTAAAGGAAGGAGTGTAGAACATAATTTTCTCCAGAAAATATATTCAGCTTCGGCTTTCAGCACGGCTCAGCGCTCGACTGAGCCGCTCGGCCGTGATCGGGAGCTGTACGGGCTATTGTGAATGGAACAATAGCCCGTACAGCCCGAAGCTACGGCCAGATCCTTCGGCAGCTTTGTGAATAGACCCCTAAGTCTCTCTCTCTCTCTCTCTCTCACACAGAGCCCGCACCCCCGCAGGCATTCCCCTTCCCTCTGTGTTCCTCCAGCATTCATTGGAGGGACAGACAAGGGAGGGGGTGGGCATGGCTTGCTTTGGATCTAGAGAGGCAGTACCATCACTTAGGTGGCTGTGGTGAATCCTTCTTGGCTGAGGTGCGACTCTAACCCAAAAAAGAAGTAAAAAAGGCAATGCTTTACTTCTCTTTTAAATTGCCCAAATAGCACAAAAGGCATCAGATAATTCTTCTATAAATTGTATGTCTGTATGCTGTAACATAATTTATAGACACTGGCGGAACTACCAGGGTTGAAGCGGTCGCTATTGTGGCCGTGCCCTGGTGTTCCACCTGCTAGGGGGGCCCAGCGAGGAAGAAGAGGCCCCCCCACCAAGATTGTGCCGCTCCTTCCCTGCCGCGCTGCCATTCGCAGCATGTACGGGTGACTGTGCGGCAGGGCTGGAGAGGCTGTCACACTCTCTGGTGGTATTCTGCATTGGTGTATGATGATTATATAGCAATGCAGAATAGTAACTAAGTAACTACAGGTCCCAGCAATGCATTATATTTTTAAGTAGGGCTACAACACTGCCAGTACTGGGAATTTTCACAAGTACTCATACTCGTGAAAATGGCCCGATACTAAACGTAGATAACGGTGTTCTGTCGAGAATGCCGTGTAATCGAATTTGCCGACCTCAGCATCTGCGCTTGCACACAGACCAATATTATCAAGGAAACAGGGATTTATTTACAAAGTATTTTGTTTAAATTGTTAATTGTGACTGTTAATAATATGCCATAATTTACTGCCATGGATGGCATATTATTAACGGTCACAATTAACCATTACATACGAATACTTTGTAAATAAATGCCGGTTTCCTCATTAATCCCACCTGTACGTAAGCACAGATCCTATGGTGATCTCGATTGTCGCCGCTGCTCGGTTTTAATACGAGTGATCTCATTAGATCACTCGTATTAAACGAGCAGTGGCTCCTACTACTCGCCCGGCCGCCCGAACCTGCATGTCTCGCTCCATATGACGCAGGCACATTTTCCCCCTCCTTTTGGGGGGAAAAAATGTGCGTCGTATGGAGCGAAAAATACGGTAAGTCACATATACCACATAGACATTGCAGACATATGTGTCCTTAAGAATTTAACTCATATAGATGGCTTTGCATGGAGCATATGTATATGAAAAGCACATATAGTACATAACTATTGCAAAAAATTTATTTCCTTAGCGTTCTCCAAAAACAACTGTATGTAGCATGAATTTCCATTTCCATAAGGCAAGAGCTTTCACATTCCAGGTATTGCAAAAACACTTTGCTTCGTAGGTGCGATTTCATAAGAGGAGCCCCATGACACAGGGCGCTATAGAAAAACGATCCCCAACAGGTACCTTCATTCCTCTCGGTTGGTCTATTCCTTGTAGACAGAGAGCTAGCTAAACTATGTTACACATAAAAATTACTGAGAATATTAAACCCAGCATGAGCCCGTAAACTCAGAATGTTGAATTTTTTTGATTGTTCTGAGCTTCTTCGAACTCTGCAGTGCACAAAAATAAAGCATGTAGAGATAGACTGGATGACCATGTGCTACGTGAACTACAGGGAATCTTGATGCTTAAATAACTAAATTTGCGAAACCAGTACACCACTTGCTCCTTCTACAAATATTCAGGAAATACATGAATTTATGATTTAACATGATTTAACATGATTTAAAGCTCAACTGGATTTTCAGTTTGAATCAACTAAATACATTCCAGTTGCATCAAAACAAAACATGTGCAAAGTCTTACAGTTCATTTTCACTGCCTAAGTGGAAAAAGCCTGTCCCCTGCCAGCATGGTGTAGAGAGGAATTCTTGCTCTCTGTGTGAAGCAGTGGTCTCTCCGCAGAGGTCCCACAATCCTGAGTAAGACCTATAGCTCTGCAATCAGCAAAGCTTATGCTCCATGCCAATTAAAAAGCTCTCGTTTTTAAGCACCTGAAACACGTTTATCTAATTTAAGCTGAAAGGTCAACTGGTCTTTAACATACACATGTAAAACCAAGAAGCTCATGCAGAAATGTAAAATTACAGATTGTAGTAATTCTCACCAGCAGGGTACTTTTAATCCTCCTGTATGGAATTTTATTGTAACTGTACTGTCTCCCCATATTTTGCAAAGTGTTACACAAACTCTTGAAGCTATACAAATCCTGTATAGCAATAAAAACAAAAATATAAATAAAATGTGTGTTTTAATGACTGATATGGACATATTCCAGTTCTTCTGGCGGTTTATCAGGGAGATTTGATCTTGAACTTGATGTGTGTGTGTTGAAAAATAAACTATATACAGTATATATATAGATCTATATATATAGATCTATATATATA
>NW_017306310.1:2842374-2895355 GCF_000935625.1 Nanorana parkeri | reverse complement strand
TGTGGTCCAATATTTCCTTCTTAAAATTGTATTATTGCCACTGTCATATGTAACTATACATACTAGCAAGATACTTTTCTTATAAAGTATATTCTGGGATTTAGATTAGCTGATTCTTTTCCTCTTCCTGTGGATTCTATTCTGGACTTCGAGCTTAACCCTTTTACCCTGTGCTGAATATGTGCATTCAGAGTGTGTTGAATCCCGAGGGGTGTGGCTCCTGACCTGTAGTCTGAAATGTGCATTTTGTGTCTATTTCCCTTTCAGCACTATAGCACTTCCTAATATTTATTTATCTTCCTGTGACACATTTTAACAGCCTTTCAGTGGCATTTATTTTCCTATATTATGCTTTTTTATTTATTTTTACCACCCATTGTATTGATATCCCGCCACAGTGCGTGTTCTATCAATTATAATCAAACCTGTCACATACTGATATTGCCATGCTATATGGCAGAATGAAACAATATAGAAGTCCCTTATACCTTCTTGCTATCATATATTTGGCTGCCTATACACTAACATTGGGCTTTCGATCAGGTGCACCTGAAAAACAGACAGGTGAACCTGATCAGAAAGCATGTGTGAAAGGGGCCTTATGGTCCCCACACACCTTACGATTATCGTACGAGAATCGCGGGAAATCCCGCGATCGTACGATGATCGTAAGGTGTGTGGAAGCCGTGCGACCTCTACTACTGTAAGGTCGCACGACTTTAAACTTACGGACATGTTTGAAAACCCGCCGAGCATCGTACGATGTTCGGCGGGTTTGTGGCATGTCCGTACGATAACAGCCGCACGGGCCGGTGTGCGCAAGCGCACACGGGCCGTTCGGCATTGCGGTCATCGGAAGCCCGCCCCTCAGGGGGCGTGGCTTGCGATCATCGCAAGTACGATCTGCCTATTCAACATAGGCAGATCGTACGTTTTTTTAAGTACCTTACAACCATCGCAAGACAAAAGTCTTGCGATGGTTGTAAGGTGTGTGCCCAGCTTTACACTGACCAATGCACCTGGCTGGTCTTTCCCTTTTTTAACAGTTTTTAAGATTTGTAGTTAAAATAAACAACAGCATAGCCCTCTCCAGACAAGTGTACAGGCTGGCATCCTCATAATAAGAATGCAGACTCCCTGCCATATTGATTCCACCCTGTATACACTTTAGTGTCAGGTAAGTGCTTCAAGATGTCATACCCACGTGCACACACATATAACGCAAACACACGCCGGATGCGCCTATGTGCAAAAATTTAAATTGCACCACACATGTTACATATCGCTGCGAACGACGAGTGAGAGCAATAATTCAAGGGCCACCAATCCTTGTTAACACTAAAGTGATGAGCAGTAAAAGTGTTTAAAGTGTCGCCTATGGGAAATTTTGGGTATTGTAGTTTTTTGCGGTTTCACGGACGCACGCTTGACATGCTTGGTATCTATTTACCCGGTGTGACCCCATCTTTTATAATATACAAAAAAATTGGGTATTAAATTCTGCTTCTTTGCATTAAATTTAATTATAGTGTATTTTATCCTAAAAATACTGGTTTGATAAACATTTAGGCAAATACCGTGTAACATTAAATATTGCAAGTAGCATCTTTTTATTCTACAGGGCCTCTGCTTTCAGAAAATATTTAATTGTTTGGGGGTCTGAAGCTGTTTTCTAGCCAAAAAATCAGATTTTATCATATGTGTGCAAATGTAAGAAATTGCTCCAGACAGCAAGTGATTAAGCAATAAATCTGTTTAAAGAGTTGTATTCATATGTAATTATCCTGCCTGGCTGACTACATCTATATTGCAGTATGTCTGTATTGCACTAAGTTTGTAGCTGTCATATTAAACAAGAA
Organism: Nanorana parkeri; assembly: GCF_000935625.1. Classification (NCBI taxonomy): domain Eukaryota; kingdom Metazoa; phylum Chordata; class Amphibia; order Anura; family Dicroglossidae; genus Nanorana; species Nanorana parkeri. The sequence goes on along the minus strand of NW_017306310.1, from coordinate 2,893,496 downwards.
ACAGGTATTTCAGTTGGTAGCTGCAGCATTCTTAAGCCCCATTGACATTGAATGGGGACCATCACATGAGTCTCACAAGTTCCTCCATGAGACTCATGCAATCAGCTGCGATCAGGAGACACTGTACAATACAATTACAACTTACACCGTCTGAAGCTGTATGCGTCAGTTCACATGTAATCCATAATAGAAGTCACCAGCACTCGTAATCACACATGCGGACAGGCATACTTGGATGAAGACTGTTTGCATCCAGGTGCAATCATCCACAGGTAATTGCGGCATGTGTGATTATATGTGAATGACGTTAACGGCTGCAAGCAGTGGCAGCTCTCATTTTATTGTACAAAATCAATGTCATTTAAAGCACCCCCATTTGCTGGTTCTACCCTTCACACATCTGCCTACAGTACATTGGTAGTCTATGGATAATGTCAGCAGTCAATGGAAACAAGACCATTCGGTGTATGGTCTGCAAGAATCCTTGGGTGCCACTTTCAGACAGGCCAAAAACATAATATTATTGTTGTGGAACTACAAGTCCCAAGAGGCATTGCAAGACTGACAGGCATGGTTACCAGAGGCAGAGGCATGTTGGAATTTGTAGTTAAAGCACAGCTAGGGGGGCTGGAGATGCCCAACCCTGCCCAAGAAGAGTGTATTATTCTAAATAAGATGTGTGGCAATTCTGAATGTTTTAAGCCCCAATTCACACTTGCAAAGCGCAACACTGCACATTACATTTATACGCACGTTCGTGGTACATAGGGCAGCCAATTCTTCTCAATGGCCCGTCCAATGCACAAACACGGCAAAGAATCTCACTGACCATTTTGAGGTTCCAGCTTTGCATGTTTTTTAACCATACTTTTTTGCATGCTTGACGTATAAAAAAACCCACGTCTTGCTTAGCACATTTGAGATACCATTAACAATGAATGGCACTGCACATGCAACATGCATTTTTTGCATATTTTGTGAACACATGCAAAGTCCCTTCCCCATGCTACACTTGCATGAATGGGGGCTTAATGTTGTTTCTTTGTGAATGTTTATTTTTATCAGTGAAATAAAAGTCTCTCCGTGAAAGAATCGCTCTACTATTATACATACGGTGTGCATGTCTCCATGGCAACACATCTTTGCCAGTATCCATGGGAAGGTACATTTGTGTTCTTAAAAGCAATTTATTTCAAAGAATCTTTTATATCGGGGCTTTCACAACAAGACGGCAGAGCGTGGGTATTTATAACTCTTCCCGGTGTTACAAGATTACAAATATGTTTTTATTATTATAAGATGTTCTACTAAAGTAAACAGAGAAGTGGAATTGAAGGAGCCTACTGGTAAACACTCTTTTAGCCAGCGTTGCCACGTCCCATCCTGAGTGAATTTCAAAAAGCTGCATTGTATGAGACAGCCAGCAAAACTAATTCCGGCATGCAGGGGGCCAAGATCAAATGTGCTCAGGGCTTCACTTTGAGAGGTTTACTTTAGAACGCACAGGACCTGATTTACTAAGGTTGTAGATTTGTTTGTCCGGAGTTTAGGGGGCTTTAGAAACCTGTGCAAATGTGTTCCTGGCTAGGGACTATGAGATATCTACAAATGTGGTAAGTATATCTACAAGAATAAATCTTCTCCCCTCACAGGAGCAAGTCAGCAAAGATTTTAGACAAGAATTATTATTTAAGCTTAGAAATTGATTATTATAATGAATTAAACCTGAAGTTTAATCTGCTTATATTTTGTCTTCCCTGTTTCCTCAACACCCCCCACCACCTATCAACATGCAAATTAAATAATTAAATAAAGACTTTCTGTTTTTATCACATGATGTCACGCTGATCATGGCTGGTGGGAGGAGCCAGACCAGGTACTCAGCGCTGATGCAAGCAGTCTGGAGAAGTGGGTGCTCCTAGATGGGCTGTATTTGCATGGAGACTGCCATAAGTAATGCCTGCGCGTGATACTACTGAGCCTCCATGATTGAAAAAAATAAAAAAATCCAAGGGTCTAGTTAGAAACAGTCAGACTGGCGGAGGAATTGCTGATTGCCGTTCTGCCAGAAAATGAGGCAGGCTGTATCTGACTTGCAGCAGCCTATGATGCACACTCTGAGAAACACATAGAAGGGGAATTATAAAAACTGGAGCAGAGAAAATCTGGAGCCATTGCCCAAAGCAACCAATCAGCTTTTAGCTTTCATTTTCAAAGCTTTACTGCACAAACTGAAGAGAAATTCTGATTTGTTAATATGGGCAACCTCTTATAAAAGGGATGTCATTGTTATACTATATGGTGTTTGTGGTTAAAATATTTCTTTAATAACAGTATAATCCAGTAAAAATGTTTAGCACACTGAGCACTCTTACTTACTCACATGTAATTATACACCTGAAGAAGTTCAGACAGCGAACTCAATGCTCCAATCCACATCACAGCCTATGCATGTGCCTAGTCTTGCTCTGTATTGTGAAGAATGGGAAGTTGAGATTCACTCTGTTGGATGGATATAAACAATCCACCAGGAACTTCTTTATCAGTTCAGCTATGTTACTAAGGGTAGGCAATTTCCCCCCGTAATCATTGCTGTCCCTGTCATTCAGTAAAAAAGAGATCTTCACTTGTTGTGGCTGACAAGAGATGGTGGGGTGGTGGGGAACAAAGCACCAGTCACATTTCTACTTTATTCTAACTATCTGAGCCAAATCATTTGCATGGGCTTGCCTATACTCTCTCTGGTTATGTCAATAATTCATCATCAGTTGAAGGACTGATTTTAAAGTAGAACTGTTGGCAGGTAGGGATGAACTTTGGGTGGAACATGAGTTTGATCGGAATCCAGCATGTTTGCAGCTCAGTAAATGGGTGAACAAACTGGCCTGTCCAGACACCCAGCTCATTTTTATAAACAGACCTCAGCTGGAAGTCAGTCATTTTGCAATGGTAGCGTTTATCAGCACTACTGCCACTAAATGACGGATCTCCGCTGTCTTCTCTTTGTAAACAGACAAACCGGCAAGGATCTTGGGTGACATCATTGACCAAATATTGTCATGACCATATTTGATCAATGACATCACCCAGAATCCCTGGCCCTTTTGTTTACATACAGAAGGGGTCCAAAGATCTGTCATTTGTGATGGGAGTAGGGGTGAGTAAACAGTGGTTGGTTGTCATGTTGTGGCTCATTGCTGGACGATGTGATTGACATTGAATTTACATCCGACAACCTTATTTTTTCGAATAAAATACTTTTTCATGTTGTGGATGTTTTTATTTTTTTTACTTCTGTTTGTTAATGAGTAACAAGGAGTACCCCATACCCATTCACCTGGGGTTTGGTTTCCAGTTTCTGATACATCTCCCTTGCTGACCCCGTCATCCTCAACATGGACCCTCAATGTTGGTGAGAAGGTGTCTTTCAAGGGGGTAGGCTAGTAAAAGTATGTATATCCAAAGAAAGCCCAAATTAATAGGCTTTTAGTTTGGGGAAGTTACATTTGCTTCAAAGACCTTGCACGTTTTGTCATAAACAAAAATAAGGTGTTTCCTCATAACCCAGCCCTGTGTTTCAATTGAGCAAATGGTCACAGGTCCATTACCTAGAAATAAGCCACTAAATCAAGATCTCATTGGTGCTATGTGTTACTGCACATTTAATTATCATTAAACCTTTAGGTAGGACTGAATGAATGGTTTTACCGTGTCCATTTGGATTTAATCCACCATATTTTCAAATACCTCTTCTGTAGTAGCCATCACACCATGTGTTGTACAAATATTTAAACAAGGTGTCACAATTATTGAAATTAGAGTGTATCTAAAGTCATTTTTTTTATTTTGAATAGACTATGGAAAGGTTAGAACTCCTTTTAGGTTTGTGTCCTCGCTGGGCAGATATACCCTCTCTATTTGTCCTTATGAGTATTGTTGCCACCAGAAGAGGAATAGAGGGGAAATCTTCCAATGCAGACTCTTGTTTAGGTGATAACTGTCTAAGATAGAATTTTGCTTTCCTTGGAGAGATTCCCTATCCCTTGTTTTGTCTATCCCTTGTTGTATACCAAGACAGGAAGTATAGAAAAATCTCTCAATGGGAGTTTTAAACCTTATCTATTCTATCAAAATCTAAAAAGAAAATAAAGGTATTGGCTTCAGATAGGCTTCTTAATATCTTTGCATCATTGGTCTTAAAGAACTCCAGGGAAAATTATATTAACCCATGCAGGGGACTATTCCTGCACTGCAAGGGTTAACTGTGTCTAGGTGCTTAAAAAAAAGATATACTCACCCGAGCTGCCAAGCTGACTCCCTGCTTCTCCAGTCACTGAAGCGTGTCTCTTCTTCTGGGCGGATGGAATGTTCTTCAGCGTCCTCACGTCTATAAACTTGTATTCAGTGACACAAGGATTCTTAGACCGCTGCCGAGGAGGGGGAGAGATTCTCTAGGGACCGGTCTAAGAACAAGCTGGCTGCAATGATTAGGTGAGTATTACTTTTTTCTGTGCACCTAGAAACAAATGAGCAGTTAACCCTTTTAGTGCAGGGGAGGCCCCACTGCAAGGGTTAATTACATTTTACCCTGGAGTTCTTCTTCCAATTGATAACACTGCTTTTTTTAATTTCAAAAACAAGTTTGCTCCTCAGCACCAAGCTGGTGTATTGAGATGGAGGGTTCAGTTTTCAGGGCTTCATTCTTGAAGCATTCACCTTGTGCTAAAGAGCATATTGAAATCAAAAAGAATCGACATGCAGTCTGCCATTTTGCTATGGTAAGAATGCCGTAATAGCTAAAATAGTTGTTTTCTTTAAGCTGCAGCTGGTATTAAAGAGGAACTCCGGGAGTTAAAATAATTAGCCCTTGGTTTACTACTTGTTTTGGTCTAGGGACTGGATTATAGAAGATATACTTACCTGATCTTTAATCTTCTCCCCCCAAGCTCCAGGGATCTAATCCCTTCTGACGTAATTTTCTATATTGCGGCCCCCAGAGAAAAAATAAGCAATCAACCATTGCAGAATAGGCGCAGCCCTACTGCAAGAGTTAATTTTGTTGATAGATAGATAGATAGATAGATAGATAGATAGATAGATAGATAGATAGATAGATAGATAGAAGATTGATGAATGGATATATAATAGATGGACAGATAGATAAAAATAGATTAAAAAGATGGATATATTGATAGACCGTAGATTGATGAATAGATAGATAGATAGATAGATAGATATCACCTACTGATTGTTAGCCAAGTAGGAAAGACACATTTTTAACTTGAGGTTGCTTTTAACACTGGTCACAAAGCAAAATAAATCTCTGATTATTTTAACAGCACTTTCTAAATGGCATAATTTATAATTTTAAGAATAACTTTGAAAATTTACTTTTTGAGGTGAAATAACAGACAAATGTGACCTTTAACAACCCCGCATTTATTGCTACATTTGTAGTACCTTTTACATATTTAATTTGCACCTGTCACCCTTACAAGCAAAAATAATTGTCTAAAACATCAGTGTGGTTTTTATTTCATTTTCCTTTCAGGGTACAATAAATGGATTTAACCACAAATGGACAGAGATGAATAATACACATATAAAATATAATCTGGATTTTTTTTTTCCATAAAACATATAAGATTGAGTTAATGTTTATACTATAGCACTGGTTGGGTTATACAAGTCACATACTAAGGCATAGTGTAAATCACCTTATTCTATAAACTCGATTTAATTAAACAAATAAATGTTTCATAATGATGTAGCCAGGCAACAGTACATAAACCAGAGTACTGAGAGAGTGCAAGCTCTTAGTGAAAGAGTTGTGGAATGTGTGCATTTTGTTTTTAAAAATTATATGCACAAATACATGTTCTAGGAAGATGAAATGCATAATTTCTGATGTGTTAAACATGAGATCTGGCAATTGCAAGGTAGGATAGGGGGTAAAAGTCTCCTGTACCACCTTAAAGTATTTTTCTGTTTTGGATATAGCAAGTCAGTTTTGGGGTTTTTTAATTTCTTTTTGCTGTCTGTGTACCTACTGGGAATTTTCCCTTCACATCCTGTCCCAAAGACTCAACAGGAAGCAAGAGGGAATCTCTCCTAAGACAGCTATTACAAGAGAAGGTGTACCAGTTGCAAGATTTCTCCATTTCCTGCTTTTCCAGTGATAACTCTTAGATTTTAAATCTCCCTTCACTTTCTGTCCCTGTGATCATGCTCACTTGGACTAACAGAAAATGTGAATCTCCCCAGCACAGACACAGACAGGAAAACAAATTTGGGCTTTAGATATACTTTAACTGTAGGAGACGAGGAGGGTTATGCACAAAGCTAGCCGAAGGATCAGCCGTAGCTCCGGCTGATCCTTCGGCTAGCTTTGGCCACCAGAGCCCTTTGGTTCAGTCGAAACGAAGGGTTGTTGTAAAGCTCCCAAAGTTGGCCGAGCGGCTCAGTCGAGCTGAAGGCATATGCTTCGGCTCGACTGAGCTGAAGCGGGGCGAACAGCCCGCCTTTTGCCGGCTGAAAGCCTCGAAACTGACAGCTGGGCGGATGATCTCATGGCTGGCTCCGCCCAGTTGCAATGACAGATCAGCGTCACGGCTGTCACTGCTAGCTCAGCCCAATTGTTTTTTTTTTATTATTATTTTTTTCTTTTTTTTAAACAAATCTTTATTTATTTTCTTAAATGTATAATTTATTTACATTTTTAAACATTTTTTTTTCTACTTTATTTTTCAACTTTTTAAAGTTTTTTTTCTATTCTGCTTGGTACCACGGAGGTACCGAGCAGAATAGCCGAGCCGAATGCCGCTCAGCTATTCACTCACTGCCATTTAGCCCCTATGAGAATAGGCCGAACAGCCGCAAGTAGCCTACCGGAGGTTCGGCTCAGCCGATCCAGATTTGGATCGGCTGAGTCGAACGTGTTCTTTACTTCGGCTCAGTCGAAAATGCTGAACCGAAGCCAGCCAGGGCAAGCCGATCTATGGCTAATTTCAGTCGATGTAGGGCTGCAGTTAGCCTCACTGAGATAAAGTAAATAGCCGAACAGCGTTCAGCTCTGTTCACTTGGGCTCTGTTTTTACTTGGCTGCCTTAGGCAGCTTTGTGAATAACCCTCTAGGTCTGACCTTTAGGCGTTGATTTACTATAGGCAAATAGGCTGTTCATTTTGCAAGGAAATTTGGTGAAACTTCACTTTTGCCAAGAATACACAAACACGTGGAAGGAATTAAGAAGAAAAACAGTATTTTTGTTTGCACATGATTGGATGATGGGAGTTTCCCCGCATTCACTAAACTAAGGGGAAACTTCCCCTTCAAAGTACAAATTCCCAAACAAAGTGAACAGTTTATTTCCTTCAGTAAATCAACCCCTTAGAGTCTTAGAAAGTCCCATTGGATGTTATGTGGCACATATGTATAACGGTTTATCAAACCATCATACCACAGCGTTTATTGCATTTATTTAATGTAACATTGCAATGTAATATTATTTAATTCATATATACAGCAGCTCTGATAAAGTGTGTAGTTGATATTCTCAGCACCATTAGCATCAGATTCTGTCCAGGGAGCAGCTTAGAATTTAATGTCCCTTCTGCCCAGGTGCAGGCCTTCCAGCGCCATGTTGAAGACATGGCATGTAGCACTTTACTATGTTCACTTTAGCAGAAAATACTGAAATCAGCCTTTTGTAAAAGCTCTTGCAGTATGAGACTGATTTACTAAAGTGTAACATGAGGTGAAGTGAAGGGAAGTCAGCCTGGGACTGATTTACTGAGGTGTGAAGAAGTTTTATTTAAGACGTTTTTGAATTTGAGAGGTACTGTTCCATGGTTACCCCAGCCCCAGCATCTGTTGCTTCCTGGGGGCATGGTTGATATCACTGTGCCTCCTGGCCGAGCTGGGTGCTCGAAATCCCACAAGAATTCACTCTCAAAATGAACTGGAGTGTAGTCTCACAGGATTTCAAGTTCCCATCTCTGCTGGGAGACATGGTGATATCATCTGTGCCTCCTGGAAGCGTCGGAGGTAGGGGTCAAGTTACATTTTTTGTGCAAAATGGTTTGTTAACACATGGCTTTTGTGTTGGGGGGCAGGGGGATGACAAGAAAGCAGACCTCCTTTAGCTTGCCATGGAAGGTCTGCTTGACCTTCAACCCAAAACTGATATTTCAGATTTTGGTCTCTTGTGTCTCTCATAAACTTGTTATCACATCTGCCACGTCCTTTACTAAGGGCTCTTACTATCCATTTTTTAGATTTTTTTTATATATTGAGAAGAATGTACCTGGAGGAATGCGATCAGGATAGGGACTATAGTGTCATTGAATTACATTAAAGAGTTAGGATATCCAAAACCAGTATTTCAGCTTTTTGGTGCTGCTGAATAATAAAGAGTAGTGCATTGTGCCACTTAATTTTATATTTGCCCTGGACTGAGCTTATTCACTAGCATACTATTATATGGTTGATCACCTACTGAAGAAAACAAATATACATTTGAATCAATGTGTAAGGAACCATGAAAACATAACAATCTAGTAGAAATTAATTTATTCAACATTTAAAATGGATATTATTATACTGTATGTTTAGACCCTATGTTTAGTGAAGTTGTCATTTAAATGTTCCCTCCACACCAATGAGTAATGACCAATTACCAATATACTTCCCTTAAGCACCCAAGTTCTTCACTGTGTGGCCCTGCCCGGAGTTGTACAGCCTTTGCAGAAAGAAATCCCAGGCACATGCAGCTTATACTGTGCATGCCTCCAATTCATTCCTCATGGCAGCACACAGCCATCCAGAGAAGTACAGCTCTAGCCATAAAAATAAACAGGCACGCATGCACAGTAGAAGCTGTAAAGGGATGAGATGTCTTTTTCAAAGGCTGTGTGGCACACGGCAGGGCTCCACAGTGAAGAAATTAGGAAGGGGTCTGCAGGTAAGTATTATGGTAGGTGTCTGGCACTCAAAGCGGTAGGGGGGAGCATTTAAAGAAAAAGTGACATTGTCTTTTAAGACCTTTTCCTTAAAATATACTATACTGACCAAAATAAAATAAAAACTGAGTGGCTGCAGTGGATTTCTGGCTTTTTTTATTATTATTACTGAAATGAATTCAAATATATTATACAAATTGATGCCATAATCACCTTGTTTATCAACTGTAAATCATATTTGTTCAGAGGTGTATTATTTGTACTTTTGCAGTTCCAAAGCAAGAATGAAATCGTGGTTTCTTCTTAAAAGCAGTATTTTTTTTTGAAGTAGCTGGCACATCACCATTTTCAAGCACTGATGTTCTTGACCTAGGTAAGGTCTCATGCACACGGGTGTACTGCAGAGCAAATACAGGTGAATTGTCATACAGCATAAAATATGTCGGTATTGAAGAGCCTGGGAGCCACAGCTGCTGCGGTTTTCCATCCATAGCAATGTAAAGAGAGAAAACTCTGTAGTCTAATGTACACCTACAAATGTTGGCAACAGCGTTTACAAACGGGAGTAAGTTTCCAAATGTAAAACATTCGCATTCGGAAACCTCTGTGTGTGCAAACGTCAGTGCTGGCGTTTTCAGGTGTAAACCCGAGTGCATCCATTTCTGTCCATACATTACAGAAAACTGCAACAGCGGTGGATCTGGGGTGCCAGAAGTACAGGTGTATTTTATGCTGTATTAAATTATGCTAATATTTGCTCTACAATATGCCTGTGTGCATGAGCCCTAAAGGTCTGCTTTGCGTCTCCAAATGTTTTCTTACACCCCAGCCAGCACAAACATACAGTATAAATGAATACATCATCATAATAATAATAGAGAATGTTATAAAATACCAACAAAGTATTTTTTTTTATATTTGACAGGTAAACTATGACCACTTTGCTACTAGTGTTCGTGTGTTTGCGTGTCATCGCTGCAGCAACACCCGTGATAGTTTCAGGTGAGCTTTACATTAAATAGGTTTCATCACCTTTATAATCTCATTTAGCCTTTTAATATTAGCAGTGATAAGTTATGACATGGTCAAGGTTTCACAATGGCTGATTCCTATATTATTATTGTTATTATTATTTTTTTATATGCCCCTGTATGTATCCCAGCATTTTAGCATTTTGAACTGGTAACTTTAAAGTGTATTACAAATAATTAAATGCATTTTAAATACAACTAATGTAATTTTCCAAATGTTTCTTGATATCAACCTCTTATAATTCTGTACAGCAGGTCTCATACTGGGGTAGGGAGGGGCAGTCCCACAAGTCAGTCAGACTCTGATAAATGCACAAGTGCTGAAGAACAGCATGCTGAATAGAGTTCAGAGTTTGGAAGCTTATTAGTGTGCTTCCCTTCTCTCATTGTCTAGTTGGAAGCAGGGGCCAGGGAAGTGACCTAGCTATATTGCTTAACTGCAGTTCAGAAAAGAAAAGTCCCCAGCCTGGATCTGCTGTCTGGCAGTGCTGTGTAAATCTCAGGACTGGCTGGACCAAATGACAAATCCTTGGCCTGTACAACAGCTTCCATGTATGTACTCACATGGAAAGCTGTAGGCTCTGGGGCTTTTTTCCTTATCTTGACTTTACTACCTAGTAATTCACTGGCACCAATATGCAGGACAGTTCACACTTTGTTAGAATTTACCTGCTAGGTAGTAAAGCCAAAATCAGGCAGCCAAAAAACAAGTCAGCAGTGCCAGTACTCCTATTTCTATGCTCACAGGTTCACTTTAACTAGTTCACACAATTTATATCAACCCTGCTAATTTGGCCTGGCTCCACTGATATTTAATAGAAAGCAAGCCAATTCATGGGAATCTTAAGGCTTTTCCACCAAAACACAATCAATAGGTAGGGGATTATGCAATGGCACAGAAGTTAGTATAAAAGTTAACTCTCACTGCTGGTATCATGTAACTCCCTTGGGGGAAAGTAGGGTGGGTCAAGATTTGTCAGCAGACTAATAATGCCAAATATGATATAACTATGGCCTAACCACGTTAGACCCTTATCTTAAGACTGTCCATCATTCTAGACCCAAGCCTTCATAAAAATAAATTTGTGTGACTGCAAATAGAAATAACTGCCAGATTATTTATTTTACGAAATAATGTATGTGCTCCTTTTATGGATTCTAGACGATGATAGCACACTGAGTGTGCGAATTCCCGAAGAGGCTCCTCTAAATGTTCAGCTTGGACACTCAGTCACTATCCCCTGTTACTTCATCAGTTTGGTAGAACATTTAACCGTGGCCCCCTCAACAGCACCGATAACACCAAGGATCAAGTGGAGCAGACATAACAAAGGGCGTGAAACAGTATTGCTGGTGGCCAATGCTGGGCAAATCCGTGTCAATGGAGCCTACAAAGGACGTATATCTTTACCAAACTATCCTCTCATCCCTTCTGATGTCAGCCTGGAGATTGTAAACTTGTTGTCCAGCGATTCAGGAGTCTACCGCTGTGAAGTAATGCATGGAATTGAGGACAGTCAAGATGCAGTACAACTCAACGTAAAAGGTAACGTTTACTGACTTACTATTAATCTTTTCTTCATTAAACTTAAAGTCAGTTTGTTAAAGATTATATTGACTAAAAAGTGTGGTGCCTCATACTTTAGTGATGTTGCAATTACAAAGTGGAATGTTATCAAATTGTTGGGTCAGAATTTTGACTGACAGCTTGCCATTGGTTTACATGAAAATCAGATGTTGTGATACAATTAAAACAGAATTACCTTTGAGATAGAGAAGCTGTATTCAAAACCATGCAACGTAATAACTGATGACTTTATTTTGCACTTTGAAAGAAAGTTGAGAGTAAATCTGTGATTATTTTCCTAATCTGCTGGCTCTCTTCCTTGTATCATTTTGGATTTACTACCTAGACAGAGTAGTAGTGAGTGCTAAATATTTGATTGCTGAGGTTATTGTTTTTTAACTGTCTGAAAAATGCCTTCTGCTATCCATACCTGATGATTTTTCATTTTGGTCTCTTCCCACATTCTCTAGAGACTTCCTGAGTCAAAATTGTACTGTTTGCTTTATGTGTGTGGCTGCCATACAACAGTTGGTCAATGTTCAGTTTTTCAAAAAAGTCTACTTTTTAATAGAGCTTAGGCTTATTTACTCATGTCTACGCATGCAGTAAGCTAAGGTGAAAATATATTTATTGATTTTTATTAAACCACTCAAAGTTTTGATGGGCTGATATCGCAATGGTTGTCTTGTTTCTGCACACAGTTGCTCTTTAGTTTATGCTATTAAATAACCACTCTGGTGTTTAATATGTAAAACATACATTTTTTAGATTTCTGACATACAGCCTTGTGAATACCCCACTGTGAGTACTGTTGTATTATTAGCTAACCACTTCTGGTCCTTGAACATTATTTAAAATGAAGTAGTAGGCTCCAAAGATTTTTTGTTGTGCAAACTGCTTTAGTTTAACTAATACAGAGGGCAAGAAGCTAAAGGCATGACTGTGCTGAGGAGTTTTTTCAGTGCACAGAGGTATCTAACTAATTCCAATTAATATAATACACTTAAGTCTAATTAATATATTACACTCACCTCTTGTAGACCTTCCTGAAAATATTTTCTGTAGCACGCCTTTAAGGACTGCCTTCATTGGCACAGTATGCTACTGACCAGCATGGTTTTGTTAGGGAACAGCTGAAACGTTGTTTTAATTTATTATATGTTTTATTAACTATTTCCTTTACCTATTTTCTTGATTTTGCTGTGTTGTGTTTACTAACCTGCTGTTTCCATAAAATAATCAGTAACTTAGGGACCATTCTCATACACTGCAAATAGCAATATCAGCTCAAAAGTTACTTTTAGGGGTCTATTCACTAAGCTGCCGTAGGCAGCCGAGTGAAAGACCGACCTGAAGTGAAGTGAGCCAAACGCTGTTCGGCTATTCACTTCAGGCTGGTACGGCTGATTTCAGCCGTAATCAGCTGAAATCAGCCCTACATCAGGTGGTTTCACGTGACTTCGGGTAACCCGAACATGCTCAGCATGTTCGGCGGACCCGAAGTGCAGGAGTTCGACTCAGCCGATCCAACATCTGGATCGACTAAGCCGAACCTACGGCAGGCTACTCGCTGCTGTTCGGTCTATACTTATAGATGCCGAACAGCAGTGAGTGAATAGCCAAATGCCGCTGGCTGTTCTGCTCGGTCCCTCAGAGGGACCGAGCAGAACAGAAAAATAGTTTAAAAAGTACAAAAAAATTAATAGAAAACAATTGTGCGGAGCTAGCAATTACAGCTAGCTCCGCCCAACAGTTTTCTATTGTCCGGCGGTTCTGCTGCCGTCAAAAAAAAAGAAAGAAAAAAACCTCTCCTGGGTGCTCTGGGAGTCTCCTGCTCCCGGCCGCCCCGGAGAGAAACACTGCTTTTTGACACGGAGCGATGTCAGAATAGAAAAGGAAAAAAAAAAATTTTGCCCATAGGAATGCATTGCTCGATTCCTATTGGCTATTTCAATTTGCAATAGCCAATAGTAAACTAGCATTGTACCCGCCCTCTGCTGGTGGACCTGATGGAGAACTGCAGCAGAGGGCGGGTGCAATGCTAGTTTACTATTGGCTATTGCAAATTGAAATAGCCAATATGAATCTTGCTATGCATTCCTATGGGCAAAAAAATATTTTATTTTTTTTCTATTCTGACACGGCTGTGTGTCAGAAAAAAGAAAAAAAAAGAAAAAGCAGTGTTTCTCTCCTGGGCGGCCGGGAGCGGGAGACTCCCGGAGCGCCCGGGAGAGTTTGCTGTCTGGAGATCAGTGTCCCTGGTTAGGTGGTAACCAGGGACGTTGATCTCCCTGCAAGTGGCCGGAGCCAGCCGTAAGATCACAGCTGGTTCGGCCCAGCTGCCAGAAGCAGGCTGTCGGCCAGCCAATGGCCGGCCGCTCGGCCAGCTTCGGCTTTCAGCACGGCTCAGCCAAGCCGAGGTATATGCCTTCGGCTCGACTGAGCCGCTCGGCTAAGTTCGGGAGCTGTACAGGCTATTGTGAATATCCAGCACAGCAGCCCTTCGTTTCTACTGAACCGAAGGGGTCCTGGGGCCGAAGCTAGCCGAAGGATCGGCCAAAGCTATGGCTAGATCCTTCGGCTGCTTCGTGAATAGACCCCTTAGTGGCACGCAAATATCTGCTTTCACTCTATGTGTTTACTAACTTCAGAAAATGTCAGGATAAATGATAAAGCTTTTATATTTGGCCTGCTAGATATTCTATCAAGCTTTGCCCCAAATAGCTGTTAGACCATCCATGGCTTGAAGCTCATTCCAAATCTGCATAGGTAGTGTGTTTTCTTGTAGATCAAACAAGGCTGCTTACATACATTTTTGTTCTGAACTTTTAAACAAACAATATGTGTTATATAATAAGGAACAGTTGAAGATGAAGGATATACATTTCCATATCTATCTATATATATCTCTATATATCTCTCGCTCTATATATTTTGGGAAATAAAATATGATCATTTACTACACATGTGGTTTTGTATGGTGTACCTATAAAAATCATTATATGGATAACTGAAACTGAAATAAAAAAATAAAAAAATCTGTAGGTTCTAAATAACCATCCCACCTCAAATAATGTTCTCCATTTTAAATGTAAAGGAACAGGGTTTTGTCCTCTACTGGTCTTCCCTGCCGGTCTACACATACTCACTATATAGAATTATTAATACTTGGTGTATTTATAGGTGAAAACACACCTTTACTCTAGTTGTATTTTGCTGATATCCATTGAAGTACCATAAAATCTGATAGATGGCAGGCCTATTGCCGGTTCAGTTCGGAAAAGGAGTGTAGTAGTTCTACTGTTTCTTTCCAAATGAGTTTTAGTAACAAAGGTTATAGACCCATGCATGTGGTAATAATAGAATACTACAGGCTTTATTGGCAAATTCTATGGAAAGAAATATGGGAGCAGCCATTACAGAACTGATTTTGAAGCTACAAGCTTAAAATCTTCCATCCCTCATCCCTATTTAAAGTCCATGTAAACCCTCTAGATTTTCCGCGCTGAGTTATAAAAGGGCATTTTTTAATGTAGGTTAGCACATGAAATGTCTTAAAATCAAGCTAATTTCCCTTTTGTTTCTTAGTAAATGTATTTGGAAAGCTGGGTTTATCTTGCACCCTTTTAGACAGTGCTGGAAAGGGTGAATGGGTGAGCAGGGCTTTTGCATCATGTTCTAAACTCCTGTAGACAGTACAATGTGCTCTCAGTTTAAAGAAATGTGGGTGGAGCTTTTTGTGGCTTTTCATTGATAGGACTATTGATGATCTTGTGCAAACATCTAAGCAGTTACAGCAGCAGCAAGGGTCACATTCCTGCAGTGCCTTTACTAGAGAAGGAAGATTCCTGCACCCAATGTATGTTTTGCTACATGTGCTACAAGATGGAGAGTCTCATGGGTTAGAGTTAGGACCGCCCTACACAGAGGGGCCTTGACGAGGCAGTGCATATTTCACATATTCTGCAGAAGACGTGTATCTGAAACCTCTGTTTTTAACCTTAACGGTTAGACAGGTTTTGGTTTTTTTGGGGTGGGGGGGTTGCATGCTGGCTGGTGAGTGTGCTGGGAAACTTTTAGCTTTTGCTGTTTTACTGGTATGGGAAACAAATGTGACTTCCTAGTTTGACTATAGTGCTACTTTAAAGAAGAATTCGGGCAGTACAAAAATGAACCTTTGCAGTTGGGTTACCCCCGCACTGTAAAGGTTAACTGCTTGTTTTGGTCTAGGGTGTAAAATAAAAAATATATACTCCCCCAATCCTCGGCCCTTCCTGGCTACTTAACCGGTCCCAACAGCCTTTTCTTCCCTGGGCTCTGGCAGTCTGTGACATCATTACATCTATACAATGTAATAGATGTGGAGATACCAATGGACATTCCACAGCCAAAGCAGAAAGGGGGGGGGAGGTGAGTGGTCACCACTGCGGGATCAAGGATCGGTTGAGTATATTTTTTTATATTACACCCTAGACTGAAACAGGCAATTAACCCTTGCAGTATGTGGGTAGCCCCATCTCAAGGGTTTATTTTTGTAATATCCAGAGTTCCTCTTTAATCTTATAGTTAGTAGCTTAGGAAATAGATAAAAAACTGGTAAAGTAAACTTTTTCACTATCAAGAAAAGCCTGGCATTAGCTGTGATGGAAAGGTTTTGAAAGCTGCTGCAAATATGCACAGGTGCCTGCAGTTTATAACTGCACTGTTTTGGTACCAATCAATTTGTGCAAACAAGTTTTGTACGTAAATTTAAAAAAGCAGTTTAGGTCTTTATCGTGTAACTATAAACTTGTATGTTTACTTTCTACCTTTGAAAGATATTTGAGGGACTGGTAAGTGACCACAAAAGAATATGTTATAAAAAATAATATCACAGGTGAAAGCCACCATGGATTTATAAAAGACAGTTGTCAAATGTATTTTCTTTTTATGAGTTAGTAAGCAGAAATGTAATAAAAGAGGGGACACTGGATGAAGTGGTTTTTGACTTTCATAAAGCATTTGACGCTGCTTTGGAAAGACAACATTGTGTACCTTAAGTTCTGTTGGTTTAGGAAATAGATAGAAAACTGGTATATTAGAATAGAGTTTGGGAATAAAAGCATGGTTATGTGTTCAGGGCCGGATTTACTCCACCTGCCGCCCCAAGGCCAGGTTCCACAATACGCCCCCCCCGCGCGCCGCTAGCCCCCCTCCCCATCAATTGAGAATGGCAACCAGATGGCAGGGCGGGGCGTATTGTGGAACCTGGCCTTGGGGCGGGGCTACTTTACATTTTTTTTTTACTGTTTATTTTTATCACTTTTTATTTTTTTATTCAATTATTTCTTGCGCCGTGATTGGCCGGCGGCCGCACACTACGCAGCCGGTGGGCGGAGCCTCGGGCCGCCCCGTCGTGATTGGACGGCGGCGGACCGTAGTGTGCGGCCGTCGGATACCTTACACCGGCGCCCGCAACTTCCCCACAGGGTCACCGCTGCCGCCCCGAGGCTGGGCCTCGGTGGCCTTGTGGGAAATCCGGGCCTGTATGTGTTAAAGCAGAAGCCCCAAAAAATAATAGCCCAGTAAAAGATAAAGTTAAAAAAGCAGCTTTTGCTGCAATACTCATCTTCAGTCCAAAGTATCGAAGTCCCACAGTATTGACTCCAAAGTTTTCTGGTGTGAATGAAAGCAAATAATCATTTAACACATTTTGTCTGGACCCAGGCTGTATGTAATGGAGAACTTAAAGTAAAGTCTCAACAGGGAATTCGTTTTTTTAATAGGTTTTCTTTAAATTCACCACAAAAGGTGTATAACTCCTCCACACAGAAGGGGTTCTTTACAGTAAGAGCTGTAAAAATGTTGATTGGACTTTTATGGGAACCTACTCTAGCAGATTAGAGAGGTACATATCTTTAAAAATTGAGTTTAATACATAAAATATTAATCTCTAGAAAGAAATACATAATTGAATGTTGATCCATTGGTTATTCAATTGCCTAGGGCAGGAGGTTTTCAACATTTTAATCTGAGGCCTAAATAATAAAAAAAAATGTATGTACTGGGGCCCAAGAAGAGAATTATTACCAATGATCCACTGATTTTTTTTATCATTCAGAGAGAGGGCCATTCTACCACCTCTACAAATGCAAAGGCCATTTTTTTTTTGTTTGGTGACTGACCTTGATGGACCATATGCTGTCTAACCACTCAGATCTGGAATTGTTTTCAAGTTCTGCTAGACCCCCTCAAATCTTTCCACATGTATATCTAGAAATACTTTTAAACCATCTTTAATATACATTTATGTGTGATTTAGAATAATATGTTCTTTAAAAAGTGAGTTAAAGATTGCTTCACTGAATTGTTACAATCAAGAAACATATGAAGAGCATTCCCATAAAGTAGGTAGTTTTAGTTGCCACGGAACATTATAACTATAGGCTGGGAGCCCACACATGTCAAAACTTGTCATCCAACACTTAGGGATGCATTTATTAACATATGAAGTGTGGTGAAGTCAAATCATCTTCTTATGTACAGAAGAAACAGTTTTTTCAGATTTCCCCAAACAGTATATGAAGTGAATGCATTTGTAAATAGATAAAGAGTACTTTTGGAAATCTTACACTTTTACTTATGTATGCCTGTGTTGTTTGCTGTTATAACTTGCCCCCCTACTTACAGGAGAGTGGTTTCCCTACCTCCTCATTAAAGACTTAATAGGACATCACTTCCTTTTGGGGTGATTGCATATTTATGTCATTGTTACTCTGTTATGAAAAGCACCCAAATTCCTTTGACTGCTTTCAGTCATTTAAATGGGTATTCTCTTTAGATTTCTTCACCCTCTGACTGGAGTTCAGAAAGCAGATGGGGGGCCCACACCTCAGTGTGGGATCAGGTGCTCTAGAAGCTTTGGAGAAAACTGATAAGGGCTCCAAAGGTGCACAGTATGTATTACATATTCTGAATGTAACGTAAAATTTCACAAAAACTAAACAATGGCCATTAAAATGATTCAACCATTCTCATCCCAGTTTATATTTACAACTGTCTAAAAAAAAAACATCTTCTGAATTTCAAAGCTCTTGATACCATTATAGCATTGTTTCATTATAAGTCGAATAACTGAATGCAAATTTTAATCTGTCTATTCTTCTTTATTGTTTGATTTTTAGGGATCGTTTTCCACTACAGAGCAATCTCCACAAGATACACTTTGGACTTTGAAAATGCCAAAAAAGTTTGTATACAAAACAGTGCTGTCATCGCTACCCCTGAACAACTCCAGTCAGCTTATGATGATGGCTATCACCAATGTGATGCAGGTTGGCTTTCTGATCAGACAGTAAGGTAAGAAGCATCATCATCATTTGTTTTTATTTAATTATGATCATTTGCAGCTTTTAGACATCTTACAAGTCTGATGCACTTTATGGGAATTAGTGCACAAGAAAATTGTACAAAAAAATCAGTAAATGTAAACTATTTTGCTTTCTACAGGTAATCTTATTCATAGCTTGAGTCATGATCTAAGGTTGGCCATAGGTGGGTGGATATTTCACAGAAAGTACAGACAGTGGGACATTTGACCAAACTCTTAACACTGATGGAACCCGTTTGAATCTTTTCATCAATTTGGCCAATGCAGCTCAGAGCCTCGCCATATTGCTTTCAAGTTATTTTTCCTACACATCACCACCATTCTCATATCTCAGAACAACAGTACTGCTCAGTCCCTCACCCCTACTAGCTGGCTTCAAGGCATTTGTTTTTTTTTGTCATTTTTAATCAATATTCTACTATTTACACAGTCATTTTTAATGCCCACTAATCCTTATCTGCAGTACATCAGCAGTTCAGGGGTTGTTTTCCTACATCAACTGTTACTATTTTGTGTAACCCTCTTTTAACATACAGTAATTGGTAGGCATTTGCTATTTAACTCCTCTTCCCCTGGCCTTTCAGTGGCCACTGCAATACATCAATGTAGAAAACAGGGTCTGTTAGTGAATTAGGGTCAAATTAGGGACCAACATGAAACTGGAAGTGATAAGGACAGATTTAAGACATTAGGGATAGTTTCCTGTGTTCCCTGTGTGTACTTCAATGCTGTTTGACATATATTAGATCAAAGTGAAGCAAAAGACATCCTTGCAACATCTCTTTGTTAAATCCACATACATGTTATCAATATTTTCTGTTCTCTAAATAAAAAAATGTGATTTATTTTATTTCCCTGATGATTAGATATATTCTCTCTTCCACCAAAAATATGATGAGCTCATAATATTTTTTTATTTGAGAGGGTATTTATACAAATTCTAGAAAACATGGGAAACTCATGGTGAAATTCTACCACAATGGGAAAAAAATCACAAACAAGTTGATTAGGCATGAAGATCTGTAAGAGACTGCATTAAGTGTAATAATATTTCACCATACTCCTCATTACAGGTATCCAATTCATAATCCACGAGAACCCTGCTATGGTGACAAAGAAATGTTCCCCGGAGTTAGAACTTACGGTGTTCGAGAAACTGATGAAACCTATGATGTGTATTGCTATGCTGAAGATATGAAAGGTGTGCTTTTATCTATCTATCTATCTATCTATCTATCTATCTATCTATATATCTATCTACATACCTATCCATCCATCCTGTTTACAATACCAATGACTTCTGCGTGTTTTTTTTCACAGGTGAAGTGTTTTATGCAACATCTCCTCAAAAGTTCACCTTCCATGAGGCAGAGAAGCAATGCCAGAATCTAGGAGCTAGACTGGCTACTACAGGAGAGCTTTATCTGGCTTGGCAGACTGGCATGGATGTGTGCAGTGCTGGTTGGCTGGCAGATCACAGTGTAAGATATCCAATATCCTATGCACGTCCCAACTGTGGTGGAAACTTAGTTGGAGTCAGAACAGTCTATCTCCACCCTAACCAGACTGGATATCCAGATCCTCTGTCTCGTTATGATGCTATTTGCTATAAAGGTTAGTTTTTACTTTTCCTAATATGTTTTGGTAACCATTTCTAGAGGAACTCATATTACAAAGAGATGCTGTGCCAACACTTGGAGGGGCTTTCTACTGTGTTGAAGAAATAGATCTCTAATTTTTATTTCTGGTATTTATAATACAAGAGGTAGCGAGTATATCTGTCTATCTCATATCTTGGCCAATGGAAGTTTAGATGTAGCCAAATCTTATGCCTCTTGTAGGAAAAATAATTAGTCTATTTTTCCTACGCATTAGATATGATTTTTTTGCCATCCTTATCTGTCAACACTGAAGTGATTGACATAAATTAATCAGATAGTCATTTGTTCATGTAGTAGTGGGGAAATGTCCAAGATGAGATCACTTTTAACAAAAGTTCTCTTCTCTGAAAGACATATCTTAAAGCATGGCTAACACATCCACTCAGAATGAACACATTAGTTATTAAAATTACATAATATAGCTGAGTCATCCATACACTTAAGTCTAAGTGTCCTTATGTGTTCTTTCAACTGCTTTGCTCCTGGAACAGATGATGCTGAAAACATTACTATTCAAACTGTGACACAGCCTGGCCTGGAGCTCATCTTCCAGAGAAATGTTACTGAAGAGGAAGCTCGTGGCAGTATTGCTACCTTGGAAGGTCTGGACTTCACCCTCACACCCTCTGAAGACAGCTTTACAGCTACACCAGTCTTTCCAGGAACGCCTATAAGTCCAGACCTGGTGCCAACAGAAGCCCCGTTGGAAAACATTACAGACGATAGTTTTCAGCTATGGCTGGAAAATATCACAGCTGTTCCATCTGTTGAAGCCATTGGCACAGGTGAGGGGGAAGTAGTGCCAGTTACTGCTGCCATTGATGTTGCCCAGCCAGAAAAACCCATCTCTGAAACTGGTAAGTACTAAGCTAATTCAGTCTAACAGCAGTCAGTAGGGAGAATCTCTTTGTTCTCTATCCATTGTGCTGGTCTCATTATATAGAATCAAATGTATTAAAAGCAGACCCATTATGCATAAATAAATCATCTGTCACTCATCAGACTGTGAGCAAAAGTGTGTTATGGTTTATATTTCTTATAACACATACTGTACCTTGACATGTCAGCTGCAAACCCCTCTTTTATATTACCTGTGTATGAAATGCTGCATCAAATCCTGTTACACTAAATGCATGTGATTCTTCATCATAAGCAGGAGTTTGAGTGCATGCTGTGAAATTATGGGGGAATTTCTGGTTTTCACAAACACAGTGTGCTCTGACACTGGGGCATGCTATGTCCCAGTGGAATGCATTTTTTTAATTGGAATTCTTATGAATACTAGTATCTATCTAGATAATGGCAGATATATTCCAGAACAACACATGTTTACTTATTAATTATGTCCTGTGTACAGTGCAAGGTTCTATTTGCTCACCTGTGTTTGTGGTTTGTTATCTAACATCCACGGAACTGGACATGTGACAGAGTATCAAAGTTTCTATGCTATTACATTAATATAGATAACACAAAATAGTGATCAGCAAATCAGGCAAATTGAATATCGCAGATTCACCAAACTATATTTATGCAGACTTGTCAGATCTGAGTAGAATCAGCGGATATTTGAATTGGCCTAAATATTTCAATGCAGATTTTTTTGACGTGCCAATAATTATGAAATTCAGGAATCAAAACATTTGTGACTCATTAATGATATGACTCTCTGCAGACTGTACACATCTTCAATAATTTTAGAATTCACAGTTGAATGAGTCACCTAATTTGAAAACTGATTGACTCAACACTATGCCAAAACACAGGAATTTTGTTTAATGTACAGTGTATCCTTTTACAGCATCAGTACAAGCACTGTAAAATGTATGGCTGTATATGAATAATAGAGGAAGTAAAATGAAGATGTATCAATCTATCTATCTATCTATCTATCTATCTATCTATCTATCTATCTATCTATCTATCTATCTATCTATCTTTTTATCATCTATCTATATTTCTATCAATTCCTTGTCTATTTATTTATCTATCTAGCTATCATTTAAGTCATTTATGATAAAAAATTAAATACTCTGTTTAGTTCAAGTAAAAAAAGGATTAAACTTCAATTGATTGCATGATTAAAGCCCTGACTGCTAATAATCTGTCCTTTATTGTTACATCAAGGTATTGTGTTCCATTATCGAGCCGGATCCAGTCGATACTCCCTCAACTTCAACCAAGCTAAGCAAGCGTGCCTGGACAACCATGCTGTCATCGCAACCCCTACTCAGCTCCAGGCAGCCTTTGAAGCTGGTTTCGATCAGTGTGATGCTGGATGGATATCAGACCAAACTGTCAGGTACTCATGTCTGAATTAAATGAAAGATTACAACTGTCATGGAGCAATTGAGTCTGTAAAAAAGAAATTAAATTAAAGTAAACATATCAAATTAGCAAATCAAATGGCTCTTTAGAATTGCCATCTATTTTTGGAGTTTGTAGCATTGTATCTAGATATAATACAGATATAGCCAAATAAACAATTCCACATCAAATTCAGAATTCTACTTTGATCAGTGTCAAACATAGTACAACATTCTGGTGCATATAGGTAGAAATATAAATATCTACTATATCCTTGTCCTAATTGTGTTGTGATTGCTTTAAATTCACTGTATCAAATCTGTATATACAGTATGTGCAGGGTTGCTTTGTTACACCTTGTCATGCCATTAGCAATTTTATGATAGTGACCAAACCTTTAAATGTGCTGAGAAAAGTACTTTTCAGTCTAAAATAGTGTTGTAAATTGTTTTACCTGTTAATCCAGCTGGAAATTCAGTGAACTTCTAACTTCTTGCAGTCAGTTGACAATACTGCACTGAAAACCCGATCATTGTTATCAGCCCCAGTTATTTCATCTATGTGGACTAAAGAGCATGTTAGGGAAATGAGGAGAGAGTGATGCATTCTGTAGTCACAACACACTTAAAGGGTTATTCACAAAGCTGCCGAAGGCAGCCGAGTGAATAACCGAGCCGAAGTGAACAGAAGCCGAACGCTGTTCGGCTATTCACTTTAGCTCAGTATGGCAAATTTCAGCCGTACATTGCTTCGGCTTGCTTTGGTTCAGCCGAACATGCTCAGTATGTTCGATTGAGCCTATTTTCATAGTACCGAGCAGAATAGAAAATCAGTGAAAAAAGTAGGAAAAAAATGTTTAAAAATGTAAATAAATGATAAATTTAACAAAATACATAAAGATTTTTATAAAAAAAAACAAAAAAAATATTTTAAAAAAAACAACTGGGCAGAGCTAACAGTGACAGCTAGCTCCACCCAACTGTTTCCTATTGGCCAGGACCTGCTAGAATCTGTCATTGCAACTGGGTGGAGACAGCTGTGAGATCACGGCTGGTTCCGCCCAGTTGCGAGGCTTTCGCCCAGGTTCCGCTCAGCCGAGCCGAAGCATATGCCTTTGGCTCAGCTGAGCCACTCGGCTGCCTTCGGGAGCTGTAGGGGCTATAGTGAATAGCCCGTACAGCAGCCCTTCGGTTCGACTAAACCGAAGGGCTCCGATGGCCGAAGCTAGCCAAAGGATCAGCCGGAGCTACGACTGATCCTTCGGCTAGCTTTGTGACTAACCCTCTTAGTGACCTAGGGAGACAATGCCACTCCTCCATAGATACTGTAGTGTACAATGAATGAGCATTATCACCTTAGGACAGGGAGTGTGTTACTGGCAGGATTACTAAGCGAAAATAGAGGGGGAAAAGCCTGAAGAAATACAAATAATACCGTCATTACTTCTATGGATTGCTATGCTGCAATATATCACATTTATGTTCCTGGATTTCGATACACCTATATGCAGTCTAATTGATTGATTGATTGATTGATTGATTTTATTTACCTAATAGATCAGTCCACCCAAAATTAAAAATTAAGCTATTTTAAATAATTTGTCTTCTATTTGGATTTAACTTTATTACCAAAGCAATATTGAAAGGAGC
Source organism: Nanorana parkeri (assembly GCF_000935625.1). Taxonomy (NCBI): domain Eukaryota; kingdom Metazoa; phylum Chordata; class Amphibia; order Anura; family Dicroglossidae; genus Nanorana; species Nanorana parkeri. The sequence goes on along the minus strand of NW_017306310.1, from coordinate 2,868,957 downwards.
TCTAAAGGCACCAGCATCACATTAGGTACTCAGAACAGAATTGCGAAATAAAAAAAAAAGGCTGTGTTATTATGCTCAAAAATATTTTCTTACTTTTAAAAACACTGCATATTCCCACCTCTTTGGAGTAGCAGCTTCTGCTTTTTTGGTTCTTCCAGGTAATCTCATTTTGCGTCATCTCCCACAATGCCATGCATCACATGTCATATACAGCTGGACTTCAGGCTGTAGGAGAAGTTGGCAAAGTAGAGATGTGGGTGGGACTGTTGATAGGACATTAAGGAGGAGGGGTGGAGCTGTAAGGGAGTAGTGAAAAAAACAGTGTACCATTTTCTGCGCAGAGAGCATCTGCATGTGTGGCTGCAATGGGAGATATTAGGCATACTGGAAATGTATGTTAATGTGGTTCTCAGCATCTATTCAATAGTATTTATGAGGTCTAAATGTACACAGATTTAATTTAAAGATAAAGGGTGGAAGATGTGAATTTCCCTGATAAAGTTTCATGATAACTTCTAAATGAACACTAAAGATTCAAAGTGCACTGATGTTAATTTACAAAAAGGCAAATTTTTATGCTTCTATACTTAAACATCCTGCTCTTTTAATTCTATTCATTGCTGATATTGTATATAAATTGTTTGTACCCAGATACCCAATTGTCAATCCTAGAGAGAACTGCAATGGAGACAAGAATGGTTTTCCGGGTGTTAGAAATTATGGAGTGGTGAATCCGGATGAAGAATATGATGTGTACTGTTATATTGATAAACTACGAGGTACATGACCAATCAAATAAAAAACATAAATTATATGTGCACATTTATGTAATTACCTATTACATTTAAAATACATGTTCAATCAGGTAAATGGCTTAAATTTTTTTTTATTTTTCATGCACATAATTGGGTGTTCTTTGCAAAATAAATTGTCACCACATTCACTAAGCTAAGGAAAAATTCCTCTGAAAAGAGAAAACTGCCTTGCAAAGTATACAGCCTATTTATCTTTAGTAAATCAACCCCACTGTGTGTGTGTGAATGTGAGTGTATATACTGTATGTGTCATGTTACAAATAATGACATAATGTTCCAATATGGTACGCAAGAAAAAAAGACATGAATGGTCACATTCATTACCACGGTGCTTGCAATGACTATATTTCAAAGAGAAAAAAGGAAACCAAACAAAAACATTTATAAAAGTAAATATATGCTGGTGTTATGTATTATCTTTGCAGAATTGTATCAATTAAGTTGTCAGTAAAAAAGGACTTTCTTTATTTACATATAGCTGTATCGTGGAATACTTTCAAAGTCGTTAGCTACAACACAGTAAACCTTGTTCTTTGATTTATGTGGGGTAATTATATATGCTTAGCAACACCAACTACTTATAATAACTTCCCTTTATTTCAGAGGAACAAACCTAAATGCAATACTAAAGTCAGTTTCAAAGTAATCATTTAACATACATATTATTAAGTAAGGTAAACACATACAAGATCGATAGATAGATAGATAGATAGATAGATAGATAGATAGATAGATAGATAGATAGATAGAACATGAATAGTTGGATGAGTAGGCCAGTAAAACAGATTTGTCCCATTGCCTGTAGCCCTGTATTGGTAATTTTTTTTTTTAGACAATGTGAACTCATTGCCTTGTCTGACATAATTCCTTCATAATTAACACATATTTAATGGTGTGTAGCACCATTGATCATATTACCTGAGCAAAGTGAGAAGATAACCATACCTTCCAACTTTTTGAGTTGAATAAGAATTACTCTTTTACACAAAGTAGGTAGGCAAGGACAAACCCCTGCCATACCAGCTATGCTGACTGTGAACAATTAATACACAAAAATGGTAAAGTGCTTTTTTTACTAATACTTTAGCTTTATACCGGTTTTCAACATAACTATTTAAAGGGTGAATTTAGAGGTGTAGTATAACACTTTTGGTAGTGAAATAGTTACAGAGGGACAATTGAGGAGAAACGAGGGACAGATTTCTATTAAAAAATATGTTTTCAAAGTATTTTATTAGAAAAGGACAGTCTCTCAAAAGGATTGTTGGTAGCTCTGCCTGACCCAAGTTGATTATGAGCTGGAGAGTGTTCCAGTGACCAGTAAAAGTTTACTTTTTCTGAATAAATGATTCATATGTCTTTTCTGTATGTGCATCTCTTACCATAATTTTACGCTTATATTTCATTTACGACAAATATACTTTAAACACTTTGTGCATTAATGTTCCTTTGATGCCAATTGCAGGAGCGGTGTTCTTTGCAACCCAGCCTGATCACTTCACCTTCCAACAAGCACAAGAGTTTTGTGAGAGCAAAAACGCTACCTTAGCTTCCACAGGGCAACTTTACTCCGCCTGGAAGTCAGGATTTGACAAGTGCCGAGCAGGCTGGCTATCCGATGGAAGTGTTCGCTATCCTATTGTGACACCACGTCGAGTATGTGGGGGTGACCAACCTGGAGTCAGAACGATCTATTTGTTTGCAAACCAGACAGGATTTCCAGATCCCCTGTCAAAATACAATGCCTTTTGTTTCAGGGGTAAGTGTTTTATATAAATGCCCATGAATAAGAATTTTAAAAAAATCAATGTCACTGAGCTTAATGTGCTGGTCATCAAATGATGTACTTATTGTTCAGTGCAAGCAATGCAGGTGCATTGTACTGGTCAATAGCATAGCAAGCTAAATCATTAGGAAAATTGTTTGTATGAAAACTTGTTAATAAAAACAAGTTCACATATACTGTACTAGGAGGTGGATTATGAAAGTGCATACGTTTTTCAGCAGCCTGGCAATCCATTGGCAAATTCAAAGCCCATTTACTTTAGCAGACACTTTGAATTTCCCTTTCATCATCTATATGCCTTTTAAAAGTCACACTCACTTACTCAAATTAAATTTGATCTTTTTTTTGCAATACTTTTTAGAATGGTCTCCCAATATCAATATTAAACTTGTTACACAAAGATACATTGTTTTGTTTTTTTACAGTCATCCAAATGCCTGGTGCCTGTTGAGCATTGCCGTTAGTATACAGGTATCACTACACACCAGATGGTACAGGACAGGCATATGAGACCAAAATAAAATTGAGTGCTGAATTTTCATGATTTAACAAATACGGTGCCTCCTTAACTTCAAGGTGCCACTGTTACCACGGTAAATAAATGCCACAGCACTTCTTAAGTTCTTTTCTGCTGTGGCAGGGTAACATGACCTTCATCTGACTCATTTAGCTAATAGTGTGTTGGGAATAGACTTCAATACACCTCTCGTGCATCCAGTGAGTCCGAAATCCGTCTTCCAGCACTGCAGCCTCCTACAAAGTCTTTAGCATTTCACACTTCTCAAATCCATTCATTGTCAACTGCTCATTGTGATTGCTTCATCACTGCAGAACTCAGCAGTGGCATAGCTCTCAAACAAAGGAGCCACTCCCTGATATGTCACAATACTGAAGACTTTGCCAGTGGTGGCAATATTGGAAGACGCACGAGTATGGACTCGCCACTCATTGGACTCGCCACTCATTGTAGATGTCATTTTTTTATAGTCTCCTTTATGATCAGAAAGTGACAGATTTGCATTAAAAGAAATGAAATATCATTTGATGTGATAAACTTTTCTTCTTTTGTTTGTTTAAGTTATAAGAAATATATTGCACAATTCAGCAAAATGTTTTTTTTTTTATTTCATGCTGTAGCTTCTTTGTTTGAGGAGGAGGAGGTCACAGGCACTCCATCAATTGAAGAAGAAATTATTGCAACTAAGGTGTACCCTGGTGTGGAGGGTTTGCCTTCTGGAGAAGAGATAACTGTAGAGATGGTAACTGCCACTGAATTTGAGAATGAAACCGACTTCTGGTTAATAAATGCCACTGCACTTCCAACTGTTGAATTAGAAATAGGTAAGTAAGGTAGCCTATCATTCATTTGTACCATGTGTCAAGTGACCCCACACTGCAATTGTTTACTATTTCTTCTATTGTATAAAACACCCCAGTTATGAACACACAGGCCTCTTTATTCTCTCTTTTAGATCGATTATTAATTGTTGGAACTAAGTTACATGCCCTCCTCTTGTTTAATTCTATTGGTTGTAAACTACAGTAGTTAATCTGGCAGCTGACTCATGTACGGCTATCACTGACAAATATAAGTAGCTTTACTATAAACTCCCAGGTTACTTCTAAGGGTAATGAAGCACTTGCTCAGATTCCATAAAAGTAATGTGCTTGCCATGGAACTGGCAAGCGGGATTGATGTTTGACCAGTGAAGTTTAATTGTCACGGAAAACATAATGAACATGAGCATTGTTTCTAAAATTATTTATATCTGATAAAATAGAATACAATGCACTAAAGCTAACTGCATATTGTTTCACTCTTATCATTTTCCCTATATCACCTTACAATACTTTAGTATATTGCTTGGGCAGAGTGGTAGTCAATAGGATTGATTTATTATCTCACGGCACACTAGTGTGCCGCGGCACAGTGGTTGAAAAACGCTGTACTAAAGGACTAAAAACTGTTCACTTAGCTGAAATTATAATTCAAAGTTTTGTCTTTTATGCAAACACTGAATTTGCAGGTCGAAAATAGTATTAAATGTATTATTTTTATACAGGATTTATATAGTGTAAAAATTGTACAAAACTGCAACTACATGTTTGATTCTGCATTATCATCTATATGATATTTTTATGATAATTTATTTTTTCAATATTTCTTTTTGGTTTAAAGTGAGGCCTTCAGCAATTCCTCCCGTGGCTGCAGTTCCAGAGGATGTCAGTGGAGAAGCATCAGTCAGCGGGGTTAGTGGTATTCCATCTGGAGAAGTCTCTGGGGAGCCTAGTGGAGAAGTTTCTGGTGTTCCTGACATTAGTGGGGAACTATCAGCAAGTGGACTTCCTTCAGGAGAGGAAATTAGTGGAGAACCATCAGGAATAAGCGGACTTCCTTCAGGAGAGGAAATTAGTGGAGAACCATCAGGAATAAGCGGACTTCCTTCAGGAGAGGAAATTAGTGGAGAACCATCAGGAATAAGTGGACTTCCATCTGGTTTAGATATATCTGGAGACATTAGTGCAAGTGGACTTCCATCAGGGGATGTTTCTGGTGAAATACCATCGGGTGAAATTGATATCAGTGGTTTACCTTCTGGGTTCCCATCTGGAGATGAACTTTTTTCTGGATCTGCTTCTGGATTCCCTGATGTTAGTGGACTAACATCAGCAGGCACAAGTGGACTTCCTTCTGGAGATGTTAGTGGGGAGATATCTGGTTTTGAGTTATTTAGTGGGTTACCATCAGGGTTTGTAAGTGGTCTGTCTTCTGCTAGTGGAGATTTCAGTGGACTGCCTTCTGGTTTTCCAACAATCATACATGTTGATACTACTTGGACAGAAGGTGCAACAAAAACACCAGAAACAGAAGCAGAAGGGAAAGGAATAACCGAGTTTAGTGCCTCTGGTGATCTATCTGGGTTACCTTCCACAGATTTTAGCGGCCTAGTTTCAGGACTAGACCTAAGTGGTGAGCCTTCTGGAGTTTTTGATACAAGTGGAGAAGTATCAGGCACTGATATCAGTGGCTTTCCATCTGGAATACTGGAAAGTAGTGGAGAACTGTCGGGTGATATCTCTGGAATTAGTGGGCTACCATCTGGAATAAGTGGTGAAGAATCTGGAGATATATCTGGAGTGAAGGAATTTAGTGGGGAGATATCTGGCTTACCTAGTGGTGATCTGTCTGGTATCAGTGGCTCAGGTTTAGTAGATTTCAGTGGTGCAATTGATATAAGTGGTGAAATATCTGGTGTAAGTGGTGAAACTTCTGCAGTTATTGATATCAGTGGCATGAGCTCTGGCACATTTGATGAAAGTGGTGAACCATCTGGTGTTACCCTAATAGATGGCAGTTTACTAGAAATTACTAGACCATCAGAAAAAGAAGAGGAAGGTAAGGGCTCTGTAGAAGAAAGTGGACTGTTTTCAGGAGATTTCTCAGGTGAAATATCTGGGATTTCTGGTATAAGTGGGGAACCCTCAGGTGATATAGATGCCAGTGGTCTTTTCTCTGGAGACATGCCCAGTGGTAAACTAGATATCAGTGGACTGACAAGTGGTATTATTGATATAAGTGGAGAAGCATCAGGAATCAGTGGCTTGCCATCTGGAGTCGATGAAATAAGTGGAATCGATGAAATAAGTGGACTCACATCTGGTATTCCTACTATATCTCATGCAGATCTCACTTTAGTAGAGGTCCCAACCACAGGACCTGTTACTGAGGAGGCTGGCCAAGGACCATCAGGAATATTTGAGATTAGTGGATTTCCATCAGGAGAAGCATCTACAGAAACATCTGGGATTATTGATTTAAGTGGATTTACATCTGCCACACAAGAAAGTGGAGATAGTTCTGGCATCTACACTTCTGGGATCCCTGATATCAAACTCATTACTGATGATTTGATTGAAGCAGTTACTGAACCAACTGTTTCACAAGAGTTAGCTGGAGTGACCAGTCCATATATCATTGACTCATCTGCATCCGGGGATATCAGTGGTGAGGCCCCTCTTACTATTCCTGACATCAGTGGAGAGCCATCAGGAATTCCTCTAACAAGTGGTGAACCTGAAAGATTTGTTGAAGGTAGTACAGAAGCCAGCACTGATATATCAGGGCATCAAACGTCCTCTGCCCATGATGTGTCAGGTGAAACATCTGTACCTGACATAATTATTAGCACATCACAACCAGAATCTGAGATAAGTCTTGTCTCAAGGGAACCTGAGGAAGCCAAAACGGAAACAGAACTATCTGCCTCTGCTTCAGGAGATGTTACAGAAGATGTACCACTTGTAGAAGTAACACCAGCACCATTAACAGAAGCTAAACCACAGGTTGTTCCTGATGTAACCGAAGTTGAAGGTAATATGGCTGTCTCATAAAATAACATTTATATTGTGCTATTTTAGCTATTACAAATACACTGAATTTGTTCCGTTCTACATATTACCTTAACATCAAGCAACAGATATATAATTGTGCAAATCATTCCCAGTCTTATACTTAATTAATTTTTCGTGTTCATAAATGTCTTATAATTACATCTTCATAGTTTGTAGGGAATGGAGACTAAAAAATCCTCCATCACATTTTAAACCATTAGTTAGTGTAGTTAGAGCCCCCCTTTTTACTTTTACCCGGGGCTCTGTTAGACAAATTTTCCCTCACTGGTGACAATGTTTTACCAAACAGCTATTAAGACAGAAAAAATGCTTTCATTTAGTAGAGTAAGGTAAGGCTAGAACCTCTGTCAAAGTTCAGTCAATGTCCCGTTTAGATTTTTCCACTTCCTTACTGGTGAAAGCATTGTCCACATGTCAGGAAGTGAGGGTACATTTCTATAACGGAGCTCTGGATAGCATTGACAACTGAAGAGGAGTTGTAATCCTTCTTCACCGTAGCAAAAAAAAAGTCTTTGGTTTGACATACACTTTAAGTTTGTGCGTCAGGGTATATGGACACAGCATCATCAGTCTGCCTTATACTTTCAGCAACCACTCAAAATTAAGAGCTTGTCCATAGTTCTTGCAGTAATTATGACAATCTATGATTCCTTTTATAAATGAATATGAGTTGCATTTAAATCTGGTTGTTGGCCTTTGGCAAGAAAGTCCTTTCAGTTGGCCATTGAGCTGTCTATCTGATAGACTTGATAGGCAGGCCAACAGAAAATTGAAGGAATGCACATATAAACAACACTGCTGCTATTTGCTAGGCAGTGGCCTAACAATGTCAGCCTGCAACAAACATGATTTTACTGACATTATCTCCAAGTAATACATTTTAAAACAGATTTACAAAATAATATTTGCTTAAGAAAACTGTATACAGTGAGACATGATGCCAAACATTAAAAACATGATTTTGGGATTACATATACTTTAAGTAGTTAAGAAAGTGCAGAGCTCTTGCAATAAAGTGCTCAAGAGATATAAGAAAAAGAGATACATTTTTGACATAAAAAACTTGATTTACTAAGGCATTGCACCAATGGAATTTTAAGGCCGCACAGGGACCCCTTTCTCTTGGTAACCTATCACCTCTACCAAAAGGTTCCTGCATGGTGCCATACAGCCATTGGTTCTAAGCTTTAGCAAATCAAGGTTTTTACCTCAAGTTTATTGGTGTGCTGGCTTCCTCATTTTCATTTATGTTGACTGTTGCTGAATACATGTTGCTGAATATGCTGAATATGAGTGGGTGGATTTAACAAAACTTGATACAAAAACTACAGCTCTCTTTTAAAGTATCACACTGATGCATCCAGCAACAAAGATTTATATTTACCTTTCTTTAAAGTGCATATATAACCTAACAATGAGGTTCCCTCATTTGCTCCCTTTTAGTTTCATAAATATACCATTGTTATATCTGTTTGATAAGTGCAAAAAAAATGTTGACCATGTCAGAAATAGCATGAGCTAGTAACTTCTTGTTCTCGCTACCTATGCTGTATTCTTATTAGTCATATTGTTCCCATCTCTGTGGACTGCAAAACACTTCACCCTTATGTTATGTAGTCTTGTAGTCTCTTTCTAGGGTGACAATGCAGCTACTCCATAAATACAGAGTGAATCGCCCTATGACAGTAAATATGTTACTGCCAGGACCACCGGGTTAATATAAAGAAAAAAATGCCTAAAAAAATAAATACCTATCTATCATACCAATATAATATATTATTGAATAATAATGTTAATTAACAAAAATTTGCACACAAATGTAAAACAAAAGAAGAAAATATTGTTTTGCAACATAGGCAAACAATGTAATTTGATTTTTTTTATGTGAGGAAGGTATGTGAAAACTAACTGGTTTCTGATGGCTGCAGGCATTGTCGGAACATGCGCTGACATCCAGTGTGGGGCTGGAAAGTGTATAGAAAGAGAAGGAAGAGTTCATTGTCAGTGCACACCAGGATATGGAGGAGACAACTGTGAAATAGGTAATTTACATCATTTTACTGTTTTGTTGACTCTCTAGCTTTTGCTAAAATTCAGGACCTGTATAATTGTGTAATTTTCTGCATTTCAGCAAATAATGAAAGGCATGACAATGCATTGTGATAAGTTTCATGGTTGATATGTCACTGAGGATTTTAACAAAGTACAATGGCATGCATCAGGCCAAAACAGTTTGTTACAGAATAGGCTTCTATTTGTTTGACAGTGATTATCTGCTATTGCTTGTTATATGTTAGGGAACTTTAGAGTTATTTGAGACAAAAAACAAACCTTCAGGGCATATGGTGCCTCATTTATGAAACGGTAAAGTAAGACTTGGAGGAAAAAAGGTACATTTAGTTGCTGTACTACAGCTATGATCAACTCCAGTATGTAAGACTCTAGTACATGTTTCTGTTCTCTTTCAGTCTTATAAGTGATATAATTAGTAGAGGTGACAGAATATTTTAAAAAAGGTAACAAAATCCCAATATAATAAAAAAACAAATCTTGCAGCACAGTATCTCCCAAAGAACTAAAATGAAGAAAATTAAAATGTACCCTTAGCCTTAAACAAACACTTAAGCTGTGTACTCATGGATAGATTTTTTTCATCAGCCTGGAAGGCTGAATTTAAAAAAATCAACACCTTTTTACATAGGGGCACATCCACTCTTCCTAACAGAGCTGCATCAACAGTCATAATTAAAGTGACAGTAACCCCATCCAGACCAATGATGGAATTATCACGTCACGATCATTCAGTTCGTTAATGACTGGTGATGGGATAATTCCATCAATTCATACAATAACAGGTGGTCCGTGAAAGGACCAGCACCTCATTGAGTTACTGTTGTTGATGGGTCCCTTGAGGTCCGAGGCAGACCCTCAACAGCAGGTTAGGTGGACACAGTCCTGTGATCACAGCAAGAGCTATGACAGTCACACAGCCAGCAGCTGCTCACTGTGTTTTGTAAACAGCTAGCCGGTTGTGTTACAAAAGTGATACAAAGTATCTCTAAGGAGAATACTGTAGTCTACTCCGAAATACTGAGGGGGTTATTCACAAAGCTAGCTTCGGCCGCCTGAGCCCTTCGGTTCAGTAGAACCAAAGGGTTGCTGTATACACTATAGCCCGTACAGCTCCTGAAGTTGGTCGAGCCGAAGGCATATGCTTGGGCCCGACTGAACCGAGGTGAAAGCCAAAGCCGGCCGGCCATTGGCCACCCGAAAGCCTGCTACTGGCAGCTGGTCAGAGCCAGCCGTCATCTCACGGCTGGCTCCGGCCACTTGCAATGACAGATCAGCGTCCCCTGGTTACCAGGTAATTGTCATTGAGAGCTCAGCAGAGCCGGCTTTGATATCACAGTCGGCGGCATTCGGCTATTCACTCACTGCTGTTCGGCCCCTATGAGAATTGGCCAAACAGTCAGCAGCGAGTAGCCTGCCGGAGGTTCGGCTGAGTCGAACTCCTTCTGCACTTCGGGTCGGCCCAACATGCTGAGCATGTTGGGTCGACCCGAAGCTAACTGAAGCTAGCCGATTTATGGCTGATTTTAGCCGATATACGGCTGAAATCAGCTGTATAAGCCTGAAGTGAATAGCCAACAATGGTTGTTATGGTAATAACACATGCATTATAATTTAGTGAATTTAATCTATTTGCATATATCTATCATTTGTGATTTAGCTTTTTAGCTGCAGATGATGATTGGTTTATTACTAATAGTTATGTTATCCTGCATCAGTCACTAATTCATGCAGCCATGCCTCTAACTGGCAATGGGGAAAACATATTCTACTAATGGGTCTAGAGGAAAAGAGCTGTTCAGTGCTCGAGCAATATAGACAGCTTAGCCTTCATACATTTGGTACAGAATGCATACAGTATTTTTGTAAAGTTTTGTTGATTTTTAAAGACAAGTTTAAAACCTAGTTTCTAAGCATGTTTTTGTCTTATTTTCAAGCATTTGTCATTTTAAACTTATTGACATTTTATTTTTCAGCTCCCATGATAACCAAAATTTCTTTTTTTTCTGACTTTAGAAAAATGAAAGCTGTTATGATGGCAACATAAACAACAATAGAAGTGGTAGAAATAGAATACTCAATAACACAATAGTAATTTAGGGGGTTATTCACAAAGCTGCCAAAGGCAGCCGACTGAATATCCCAGCCGAAGTGAAGTGAGCCGAATTACCTTCGCTGTTCACTCCGGCTTGGTGCGGCTGATTTCAGCAGTATATCGGCTGAAATCAGCCATACATCGGTTTGGCCCCTATGAGAATAGGCCGAAGGGCAGCGAGTAACCTGCCGGAGGTTCGGCTCAGCTGATCCAGATGTTGGATCGGCTGAGTCGGACTCCTTCTGCACTTCGGCTCGGCCAAACATGCTGAGCATGTTTGACCGAACCGAATTCAGCCGAAGCAAGCCAATGTATGGCTGATTTTAGCCCTACAAGCCTGAAGTGAATAGCCGAACACGTTCGGCTCACTTCACTTCAGGTTGGGTGTTACCTCGGCTGCCTACAGCAGCTTTGTGCATAACCCTCTTAGTATATCTGTGTGATTCCCTGTGCTCCTGTACATGTCACTGCAGACAGACGGAAGTAATACACAAACAGATGCAGCTTGCCATCCTTTGCTTCCCTAGAGATGTGAATCTTTGCTTCAGACACTAAATTATTTTGTGTATATAGGAATTTGAGATCTGCAGCATCAATAAGAAAATGTACCCAAGATGTATTATTCATTTACAGTACATTTTTATTCTGGTTCTTGAGTTTGGTGGGGAAACTGATTTACATATTAATGCAATAACCATTTTAATGTATTGTGTTCTTAAAATAATCTATAGGCTGGTTTTCATTTTATTTTTAATCTGTTGGTGAAAATGAATAGTATCAAGAATTATTTAATACCAATTCTTAAGGTGGCCATATATTGTACGATTTTCATTCAAATTTTTTTGTTTCTGGCATGAACCCTCGTTCAATTTTACCTAGACTTCCCCATCAAGCACAATCAAATGTCAGTTTTGGAAATAGTTCCTTACCATACTAACCAACCAACGTTTGACAAACAATGAAAATAATTTCCTTTTCTGTATGTGTCGTGTTCTTGCTGAGATTTTTGATGAAAGAAAGCCCCACTAATTCATCGATTTGAGTTCGGTCAGAGAAAAAAATTTCAAACTGCCCAATCGAAAAAATTTCGATCACAATATCAAAAACGAAAATCGGTGATGTACCATCAACCGAAAGATTGTTCGAAAGACCGTTCTTGTACGATTTTCAAATGAGAATAACACAATGTACAGTTGGACCACCTTCAGTCTAATCTGAAAGATGAATAATCTGAAAAATGGCATCCAAAAGAAGTAAAATGTAATTGCCCCGGAGAACCAATCATAATTGTGTTTTCTGTAACCTAGATCATAACTGTGACAGCTGTAACCATAACAGCTAGGAATGCAGTGAAACTTGCATAGACAACTTCTTCCCTTTATGAAGAAGGTCTAGTATTTATTATTTAGCGTCTTGGCCAAATGGCCCAAAATGCATCTGGCTATTTATAAAGAAAAAAACAGTGCTTTGCAAAATTTACCTAGAAGCAGAAAAATTATGCATAATTATGTTATTATTCAGTGGGATACACTTATGTAAATTGTGTATGCAGTACTAAAACAAATTGGAGTTTCTTATAGTAGAAACTAATTATTGACATACTTTATGTAGCAAACAGGTAGATGAATACAGTCTTCAGAATCTTAAACTCCAGGCAAAATGAGTGTAATTACTGAAACCAGTAAACATTTCAGCTGTCATAAATTCAAAAGGTAAACTCAGGTAAATCAAAATCTAAAAAGGTTCAACACAAAAAAACTACCCTGGATGTTGACTATGCATAGCAATAATATGTTCCCTTCTTCCGTTTAGTGTCTTATCTCTCATTACCACTGCTTTGTGAATTATTCTGAATATGGCTGTTAAGAGGAAGGTGGGTTGCTGGGCACCCTTGACAACCACAATTAAACTACATTCTGACCCTCCCAAAATGACATATGGTACAGAAGAAGCAAGTAGTTAATCTAACCCTGAATAGGAAATACAAGTGCAAATGACATTAATCAGCATCAATGTTAAGCCTGCTGAGTCACTTTTTCCATTTATGCCACTATGAAAGTGCTGTAAACAAAAGGGTACACCGATATACAAATGTTTTCATAAATAATGTCAACCTGTCATAGTGGCAAATAATCAGATTTGCTTGTATACAGGGCAATGTTGATATTTAACTGCATGTGAAGAACCCTTTATTTTTAATTAATTATAGACAGATTCATCAACTCTTCCCAGAACTTCTGTGTTAGACATGATTCTCTTGTTCCATGATTCTCATATACTACAATGTGTGGGAGAGGGGCTACTGATTTGTTTTGGTGCAAACACCAGGTGGTTTAAACACTGATGTTGGTTCAGGATGGCTCAATACTTTCAGGAAGCACAATGTAAGTATGGTTTTGAAGGGATTAACTCAGTGTTAGGAATTAAGTTTGGGTGGGTAGTTAGAATACATTTTATTATTAAGTGACATTAAGGGTTAAGGTTTGGATTAGGATTAAGGGTTGTAGGGGTTAAATGCTAGGTGAAATTTTAAGGTTAAGGCTAATTTTAGGACTAGGTTAACTTTTGAAGTTTGGTAAATGTTAGGGTAAGATTAGGTGTTAATGGTTAGGTGCTAAAGTTAGGTTGAGGGTTAAATGTTGGGGAGGTGAAGTATTATGGGTTAATTTAGAGATTAGGTTGAGTGAACGCAGGGAGCCAGCCGTAGTGCGATACAATGCGTTACAGAGCCCGACCGCTCTGGAACACACTGTTTGTGGTGTGAACCGGCCCTGAACACAGGGAGCTGGCCGAGTTGCGTTCCAGCATGTTCCAGAGGCAATATGCTCAGGAACACACTCTTTGTGGTGTGAACCAGCCCTAAGGATTAGTTTAAGATTAGAATTTAGGGTATCTTGACAGGCCCTTTTTTCCACCTGTTTTCTGCAACAAAACCCCATACCAATATTACCAACACAGGTATGTACAAATAATTCTAATGTACATTATAATGCACAAATTCTGTGAGCTCAGTCATTACAGGTCCATCAGACCAGCATTTCCCTATTGCCAACATCTAATCGGGTTACAGTGATTGTTTTTATTATTGTCTCCCAACCTTTCTTTTAGTATTCCTTACTCCGAAGCCATAAGTGGGTAATTTATCATGCTGATTGTAACATGGCTTTGAAAACTGTAGTTGGTAAAAATTTCATTTTAAAGCAAAACTATACAAATTATAAATTACACAGGATTAATGCAATTATTAAATGCAAGTAAGCAGTGTCTCTGTCTCATTTGCCTGGGAATCTGCAGAACTTAGACGTATAAGTGATTTAAGGAATGAGTTGGCAACACTGAGGATCCCATTTTTCAGTAGCAAGAAGCTGACTGCACTGTCTTCTACAAGGCACAGGGGATGTGGATAGGAGGCACTAGATCCAAAAGTCTGCCAGATATCACAATGTAGAATGTAATCTGTGGTATAAAGTATATTGACTTTGGTTAGGCAGCTCCCTGACATGAACGGATCTTCAGAGGGTGTTTCAGATAAGATCCAAGGTAAATAGTAGGACAGGTGCACTACACTGTTGCTATAGCATCCAAGTAAGTTTATTTAATCATAAAAAGTTAATCAAGAGTTTTTAGATTTTAGATTTGTTATGATGAAATAAACTGACCTGACTATTTACTAGTGGTGTAGTGTTCCTTATCTGCTATACCCTTTGGCTCTATAAAATACGATCTCCAACAGTCTTTTGACGAATGCTAATAGATTGTATGATGTCATAAACTTCTTGACTTTTTGCCAAAGACGTGGCACTCATTTTCTGCTATACCCCTTGGGTCTACAAAACAGGATTTTCCAACAGCCTTTTGACAAACGCTGGTGGACACTATTTTATTCCATAGAAAAAGTCGGAGCTTGCAATTTAAACAAGCAGAAATTAATTGCAATAAATGAACACTACACATATGTAGTGCCTTGCATAAATGTCAATAAATCCTATGCAAAACAAGTATTTGATGTGCTATTTGTTTGTTGTCTGGTGAAATGTTGTTCTCCTGTTCTGTTTTTTCTTCAGGAATCATGTGAGAGACAACACAGCTGGCCCATTAGGGGCAAAGAAGCCTAAAAAGTCCTAATCTGCCTGTCAAAGCTTCCACATGCCCCTGCTGTTTGCCTTGCTTTAGCTAAATGCCTAATTTTCCCTTATGGCGTGCTTAAAACGTAATTGTTGCTAATCCAAAAATAAAAAGGAGAACAAGTTACTTGGTCAGCTAGGGCTGGTTCAAATTGCTTCTGCTTGCTGTCAAACACAGAGCATGCTGGGCTAAAGAGCATTAACCCTTAAGCCTTAAAACCGTTTGAAAGTCCACAGTATGTTCAATCAACTCTCATTCTTGTTACGTTATAATGCTGATTGTGCATTTTTCTTTCTAAGGCACAAATAGTGAGCTCATTACCTGTGCAAAAGCTCTATATTTATTTTTAATGGGGCTTTACACCTTTTTTGAAACGCATAATGAATGCAGCAGATTGTCAGTAACCACTCCTGAAACAAAAATGTGATGTAAATTTACGTGAAATATTTTTTTTCCAATACACACATATATATCCAGATTAGGGAAAGTATTGGAATTAGATAAAATGCTTTATGCTTAAAACAACGCAATTTGGTTGTTTGCCACAATTGTGTTTGTGAACACTCATTATTACACATGTTTTGCAGTGTTGGAATCTACTGATAACAGTACCTTAAAGTAGTAGTAATATATTTCAAATAGTCTAATAATTTTTTATTTTTTTACGTACATCCTTCAAGTTATCACGTTTGATAACATAACTATTAAGAAAAGTATACATACATGTAGGGGACATGCGCTGTTAGCCTAACACTGTTTCTATGTCCTTTCACTGACATACATATGTCTATGACTACATTAGAAGCAGCATTTGAACAGCACAACTCAATTAACCAGATGTGCTCTCCTTTTTTTTGTTAGGTAGCAGTCCTAGGTCCTAATGGCAGAACCTTGATTTTTTTACAGACATTGATGAATGCCTTCCAAGCCCTTGTGTGAATGGAGCTACCTGCGTTGATGGCATCGACTCATTCAAATGCTTATGCCTTCCCAGCTACGGAGGGGACCTATGTCAGATCGGTACGACCAATGTGGCTTGAGCTAATTTTACTAACAACTGCATCCCAACCAAAACAGATCCTCCCTCCTTCCAAAGCAAAGGGTAGTTATTGTTTCTTGGTGGGCTTAGGCCTACCTGTGAGAGAAGAGTGAATAATCTGATTTTGTCTCTTTCAGTTTCTCTCCCTCTTCTTCCCTAAATGAATGATTTTATTTCAGATTACAGGATATAACTCGACCTGATCAAGAAAGAAATGTTTTGTTGTATGTCTTCTCTTTTAAGGTTTTCTAACCAACTGCAGGTTCCAAAAGAGTCAATATATCTAAACTACAACTAGGAATTTTATAGGGCCCATAGACCTAAGGTATCTGGGGAATCTTTGTATTTTCCTAGAAAACACTGTAACACTTTCTGTTACCTTTACTAATTTATATATTTGTAAACCAAACCTGGCAAAAAATACACAATGCACATAGCTAAAACATGTTTAATCAAGTATGCCTTCTCTTTATGGCAGATTTTGGTTATTGACACATGCTCCTTAGCATAAGTCATAGGATCTGAAAATCTAGTATATTGAAGGTCAGTAGAGACTTCAGGTTCAAAATACTGTTTTGATTATTCTCATAGTAAGATAAGACAATTCTGCCTGATAAAGTACTCCACACTGCTCTGTATAGGAACATCTGAAGCACCGCATGCATGCCATAAGGTCATGTAATGGGAATTGTAGTGCTATATAATTATTAATTTTAAAAGAATGGCAGGGTTTTAGGATATATGAAGCACCTACTGCAATGTGCCCAAATATTAATGTTTAATCACATTTAGATCCATGGCAAGTAGCGTGCTATGTAAAGCATAGAAGTCAATAGATAAATAAAAGAAAAAATACATTAATGAACACATTAAAGAGCTAATGAATAAAGCAATCAAATAGCAAATACATGCTTGGCATTGATTTTGTGGTTTTGGGTGCTTTTCAGCATTAACTAAAAGCTTCTATTGTTATATTAAGTCAACTAAGCAACACAGCAAACAAGATAAGAAAAGGCATGCTGTTCCCTGAAATTTAAAATGGTTCATAAACTCTTCTTAATTAATCAAAATAAGAACTGGTGTCTTAATAATTTTGAGACTCAAAAACAAAATCTGCCTTTTTTTTAGTTAGACAATGTGCTAGCAGGAAATTGCACTTGTATGTCTGTACTACAGAAAGGTCATTGTTAATTTGGAGTAATGGAAAATCTATTAATTCACTTGTCTACTTTAACTTTATTGCTATCACATAGGGTGCTAATAAGCTCCCTATGTAATAGCAAATTTGATGTGGCAGGTCCTCTTTATGGAGACATCAGGGGTCTTTTAGACCCCTAATGTCACTTAGGGACCCCAAAGAAGCTGATGAAGCAGAGATCTGCTTCACCAGCTTCTACTCCTGGCTCTAATGTGCACAGTGACACCAAAGTGATGTAATACACTAATGATCAACTAGAAGCTTGCTGATCTCCCTCTGATCGGTGAGTGGAGACCCGCTGTGCCTGTGCCGGACCTGGATGGGGGACAGCGGAGCCTGGGGAAGCCAGTGGCGGAGTGGGGGGCCCCGCCATATAAGACACTGGATTGCTTGTATCTAAAAAGCAATCACCGGCTGTTTAAAATTATACCAAGAGCATGACCGCAGTAGCAGCCATGTTTTTGGTATAACCGTTTCAGGACCAGGATGTTTTTTGAAGGTGGGTGGTCCTAAAGCAGTTAATATTGCTGTGTTTTATTTGAAAGTCCACTTAACACGACCTAAAACTATGAAGAAATCTACATATTTTTATTAAAAAGTACCTATTCATTTGTTTTTCTTGTTCATGAAGGCACAGTGACTTTAAAGTTTTGGGAAACATTTCATACCCATTCTGATGGTTAAAGACCTAAATCAGAATTCATAAGTCTATAAACCTTTTGAATGATCTCTTTTCAAACTTTTTTATCTCCTAAAATATTGCATGGTTAAACCTAATTCATTTATAAAGAGTTGGGCAAGGGTATTGCTCCTATATACTGCATGTTAGCACTGCATTATTTATTTCTGTTACGTTTCAATGAGAATTACATTTGGAATCTTCAAATCAGCTTTAAACATTCATGTAGTGTCAGTTTACAAAGATCCCTGAGGAACAGAACAGGTATGTGCTCTGTTGCCATTCATTAACATAGGAGATGCCCTTCAAATGATGTCTGCTTGAAGTTTTTTTTGCTGCCCTAATGCCATAGTGCTTCCTACAGCTACTATGTAACCCAAAGGAAATGGAGGTATGAATGGGCCACTCTCTGTCTGTTCATTAGACCAAGTATATATACATATAGACAACATGTATTTAAAGCATGCATATCTCAATTACAATCAATAAAGCCAGGATTTAGTAGTGGCAAATTTAATTTATAGTATGTGCAGTCAATGGTTTGTGTATATATCCGGCCTTGCAGCTAAAGCCTCTCCTTTGCTAAATCAAAAATTGTGTTTAAGCATGGGAATAATATTTCCACTCCTCAGAACACATGCTATTTTGTGTTAAATCCCCCCTGCTATACCCCTATATATAAGAAGCTATAGACACATTATGGAAGGTCAATGATATGTCACATTAAAAATATACATTTTGTAAGGTAAATGATTAAACATTCCATGGGAGCATCTTTCATATTAAAGTGGCATCATCATTATTATCATCCCTCTCCTTAATCATAATTTACACATCATCGTTACATTTTATGATCTTTTAGTTATCATGATGCCTCCCTATTCAAAATGTCAGTAGAAACTCCTGTATTCT
Source organism: Nanorana parkeri (assembly GCF_000935625.1). Lineage (NCBI taxonomy): Eukaryota > Metazoa > Chordata > Amphibia > Anura > Dicroglossidae > Nanorana > Nanorana parkeri. Next base: position 2,849,825 of record NW_017306310.1, on the reverse strand, counting down.
ATGGTACGTGTATTCTATGGTACTAAAATAGTTGCTTGGTAGATTTTTGATTCATTAGAGGAACCTGCAGTTGAAACCTCTTTTTCCTTTACTTGTGTAAGTCTTGCATCCCTGTATGGCTGGGTCAGGTCATCTGACAGACTGACACCTCTTTTTACTGATCATTTTCAGGTAAAAGACACCCTTTAACTTTGTCTCTGTTAGTCAGATATTACTGACATTTTGTTTTTACAGGTTCTCAGTTCTGACTGCTAAAAGAAGCTTCATGGTGGACTCCCAACCTCCCATCTATAGATGTTGTTACCTCACTTCATTCTTTTCTCTTATATCTTCTAGATATTGAAGTATGTGATGAAGGCTGGACCAAATTCCAAGGACATTGCTACCAACACTTCTCAGAAAGAGAAACCTGGGGAGATGCAGAGAATACATGTAGGAGCCATCAGTCACATTTATCTAGCATCTTGTCACCTGAAGAGCAAGAGTTTGTAAATGGTAAGCAATGAGTAAGAGTGTATTTAAAGCATATTTAATTGCATGTGTATTCACTTTATTTTACATCAAGGACATGGATAAAATATTGTTATATGTTTAACTGAGCCTACCGGCTTATAAAAATCAGTAACTTTTATCACACTAAAGGTTTCTGCAGAACTCTTTTACTTCTTTTGCAAACAGCAAGTCTAGATCCTAATACAACCCTTAAAAGAAATACCCCCATCCAGCTGATTTCTGCTACATACGTCTAGGACACATGGTCCATGGGTGGTAACACACAGTGTATAGATGTGAGGACTAGTGATGGGCTGCATGTTCGAATCGAGCATAGGTTCGACTCGAACATAGCCTGTTCTAGCGTTCGCTGAACACCGATCATTGCGGGATGTTCGCGGTCTGTTCGACCGCGGAACATCCCACAATGCACTATGCCCTTCGAAACTGTAATTGGCTACCGCAGGTCAGGTGCAAGACTGTGCCAACCAGTGGCCGTTTTTTTACTACGGCCGGCCCGGAAGTGGTTAAATGTCATTTTTTTTCTTTATAAATGTTATTTTTGCTTCAGCAGGTTCTATACATCATACAAATGTGCCACTTTATAGGCAGTGAAAGGGGACCCCCCAGGCCCCATATTTAATGGAATTTTTCATTTTTATTTTTTCATTTTAAATGATGTTAAATCACTGCTCCTTTAAAAATGGTATTTTTTAAAAGTGTTTTTTTCATTGATACATGTCCCCCAGGGCAGTACCCGGATCCCCATACACTTTTTATGGCCAATAAATTGCATATAAGGTTTCAAAATGGGGACATTTCATTTTCTGAGTTCTACCCCCATAGACATTGAGTTCTAAGTTCGAATTAGAACTTTTTCCATGTTCGAAAGTTCAAATTAGAACCGAACACGGGGGTGTTCGGCTCATCCCTAGTGAGGACGCTGAGGAACATTACAATGTGCTGCATAGGAGGATATAGGCTGCTGGGAGAGCTGGCCGGCTTGGAGCTTTGGGTGAGTATATCCTTGTTATTATCCCTAGACACAAATGAACACTTAACCCTTGCAGTGCGGGGGTAGCCCCAATGCAGGGGTTAATAAAAAAACCTTTCCTGGAGATCTTCTTTCAGAAGATGTTTTATGTTTAGCTACATAGTTTTTTTTATAATTAATCATTTTTTTTTTACATAATTGATGACTTAATCCCCTACTCTCCGTTTAAGATTGAGAGAGCCGCCGGGGATTTAAGCCTGACAACCGCACTACACCCCCAGTTGGAACCGCAGCTGTGATCCACCATACTCATCCCAAGCCGGGCCCTGACAATTACTGATATTTAACAAAACTGGCAATCTTGGCCCATGCCCTTGAGTTTCAGAGTTTTTTTATTTGTTGTATCATTAGTGCTAGATACGAAAGGTTGCACATTACATATTTGGTTGGGTCACAGAAAATGTCCATTAGCTTCTGTAATGTATTTCCCATAAAACCCTCTGATAATTACAGTTTCAAAATTCTAAAATAGGGAAAATACTCATTAAACAATGATCTGATTTGATTCCTAGCAACAAATCCAATTTGTTCCCAAAATGACATACTGTAACTTCCTGAAACATAATATTTGCAGTAATAACCAGTGTCTGCTGATTAAATAAAAAACAGTTTTTGATGCAGTTTAGGGGAGTTTTTCCTCATGACACCCTTCACCGCCTTGCTATGGACAAAAACAAATATACAATAGCTTATTAAATACTTTATAAGTCTAAAAATTTAAATATGAGTCTGAAAGTGAGACACCAACACTGAAAAGATCTGTCTGTTGAGTCGATTTAGAAATGCTCTCAAACACACCCTGCACTGGAATGGTGATCTGGCCAAAGTGCTTGCCATAGGACTACTGAGGGAACATAAAGGCTTGGTATTGTTTTAACATCTTGTTCATCTAGGCCATCTCACTTTATCCTAATTCTTTGGTTTAAAAGCATAGTCTAGTTGTGAAATAAAGTTTACACTAATTAGATTACATAATATAAAATGTTTTTCATTTCAGTAAATAGTCAATATATTTTTCAAACGTCTTGCATTAGCAGTAACACACAACTTCATTCCAAGGTTCATATTCTATTGTTCTGCCTTGACCTGAGTAATAGCATCAGTGACTGCACATATGACAATTAAACACAAGTGGCTCTTCTATGTATTTTCTGAATTCTCAGTGTATCTATATTTATGTATTTATTAACACAATGTAATAAATAACAGGAAATGCACAAGACTATCAGTGGATTGGGTTAAATGATAAAACTGTCGAGAATGACTTCCGCTGGTCTGATGGCAACTCTTTGGTAAGTGTTATTTATTTCTGATTACAACTATTTAGACATTTTGAATAACATTATAAAATTCACTATAGATCCTTTGGTAAGTGTTATTTATTTATTATTACAGCTATTTAGACATTTTGACATCAAAAGCCACAAATAACATGTCACAAAGTCTATATAAGTTTCCAAAATTGCTATAAAGAATAGAGCTGAGTAAAGTTTCAGACTTCTATTCCGTGAATTGAAAAAGGGGGATTTAACCCCACATGAGTTGCCCCCTGTGTGTCATAAAAACCAACAAATATAATAGTAATGAAGATCACCAGCACTGGAGAAATGGAATGAATCCAAAAGTTATTTTTATTGTAGAACAATGTCACATGTGTAATATAGCCAACGTTTCGGAACCGTACAGGGTCTCTTCATCAGGACAAACATAGTGACAAAATTAACTTTTGGATTATATCAATTTCTCCAGTGCTGGTGATCTTCATTACTATTATATCTAGATTTGCATGGTGCCATCTGTGGACATCACTGCAAGCACCATTGCTATTTCAAGCATCAATAGGTCCGGATTGCTGTATGGCGTGCAGGGGACAAAAGGGTGAATAGTTTGGAGAAGGCAGGAGAATTGAACAACCTAGGCCAAAATAGCTGATTTGGAAACATTCTCTAATTCAGCTCACTTTCTAGTTCACCTTTGTTGACCTAGATTGTTCACTTCTCCTGCCTTCTCCAAACTCGTCACCCTTTTGTGAATAACCCTGCAATTATTTGTCACAAGTACTGCTGAAATCAGTTACCAAGCTTGTTTTAAATGACTTTATAAACCAATCAGAAATCATGATTGATTGGGGTAATTTCACAAAACTAGGAAAAGCTTATAATTATTATTTTTAGTAAATCCATGCTCTTTATGCTATGTTATAAATCACATGTGTTTATATACAAAACATTAAGCATACAGGAATTGAAATGATAATTTTCTTTCCCTGCCTCAGCTGAAGTGCTCCTCCATACATACAGTATATAGGTATTTGGCAGCTGATATTGCCAGTGGTGTGCACATTTGTGGAGCAAGACGATTTAAAGTGCTGCTGTGGTTAATTTTATTGTCCTTACATTTCCACATCAGTACTGGCAAACTTCCAGATCGTTCAGGAAGCAAAAGAAAATATAAATGTTTGCATAAAAAACAAATTTGATGATCTATAACTGTCCTGTGTAAAAGAGACTTTAAAGTGACATTAAACCCTCAGATTGTTTAACATAAACCAATACTGTAATGTGTGCCTTACTGTAATACATGGTTGTTTCCCTTCTCTTTGCTGCTCTTCCTTTTAAATCTGTATCTGTTCTCATGCTGGGCAGAACTTCTGTTTTGCAGCAGACTGCCTTGTCTCAGGAATCGATACACGGTGTCTGTGTATAGGTTTGTATAGGTTTGTAACCTGAGCCAGCACTACAGGAAGAGGCCCTGAGCTGAAAAGGGGAGTTCTCCCCAAGCATGAGAAGGAAAACTACCATGGATTACAGTAAGGCACACATTACAGTATTGGTTTATGTTAAAAAATCTGCAGGGGACACCTCTGTTCATTGATAAAAACTAACAGGGCTATTCACAAAAGGGTGAATAGTTTGGAGAAGGCAGGAGAATTGAACAACCTAGGCCAAAATAGCTGATTTGGAAACATTCTCTAATTCAGCTCACTTTCTAGTTCACCTTTGTTGACCTAGATTGTTCACTTCTCCTGCCTTCTCCAAACTCGTCACCCTTTTGTGAATAACCCTGCAATTATTTGTCACAAGTACTGCTGAAATCAGTTATCATTGTATAGGTTTGCAACCTGAGCCAGCACTACAGGAAGAGGCCCTGAGCTGAAAAGGGGAGTTCTCCCCAAGCATGAGAAGACATGAGGATTTAAAAGGAAGAGCATCAAAGAGAAGGAAAACTACCATGGATTACAGTAAGGCACACATTACAGGATTGGTTTATTTTAAAAAATCTGAGGGTTTAATGTCACTTTAAGTTCACCTGTGGCAAAACAGTAGTGTAGGAACAGTGGCAACTGATGTATTTCTTGCAACTGGGCCCCTGCTCAAAGGGTCTATCTAGCTTTACACAAATTTGCACTGAGGATGACAGGCATGAGAAGACCTACTCTGCCAGACCTAGCCCCTTTAATCACCACTCTGCCAACACCCAATCCACCTTACCACTTTGCAGCCTTCCTCTCACCATACCAGCGCTTACCCACACACACACACACACACATCCCCAGTGTGCCAGCACTACACTCCTTCTATGCTCTCTCACTACTCTGCAAACACCCCACCCTACACCCACTCAAGGTTCTTTACCGGCAATTAACTCTCCAGCTACTATTGTGCCTGCACACATTCCCATCCTATCTCTCAACACTCTGGCAACCCAAAACCCCCTCCCTACCCCGCCCTCAACACCCATCAGCACTAATTTATACCTCACTTGCACCACTGAACCTACATACTATTCACCCTCACCACTGCGCCTAACCACCCAATACCCCTCCGGCCAATGCCTGTACTGTCATCAACACACCTGCCACTCAGGATTTTTAATCTATGAGTTTGTTGCTTAACTCTGTTATGACCAATAAACCAGTGCTTTATTCTACTGTAACAAAAAAACACTGGGGACAGAGAAGTTCTTTGTAAATTGCAATTAATACATTAGTAGCCAGCCTGGCTCTTCAAAATCCCCCCCTCCCATTCATGCCTATGTTATGTCTCCATATCATGACATTTAAAAACAAACATTTCAAAATAGCTCTCCATCTCAGAAGCAATGGAATGTGCTAAGGTAAAATGATATCAGAAGAAATCTCAGAATACTTAGCGAATTCTCTGCTTACCTCAACTCAGAATTGTGAGTGGCTTTTCCTTTCAAGACAGCTCGTATATGCCCAGGAAATCCCTGTACTTGCTCTTCACTGCTTGGTGTACACACAATAAGGCAGTAAAAGTTGGCAAGTTTGAGTAGCAGATATTTAAAAACATTTTTATTTAAACTACCAAAGTAAAGGAACACTCCGTGAAAATAACATCCTTGTATACATAAAGTTAAAAATTTGTGATAATCAACCAGTGAACAATGTGTTTACCTGTAATGCTCCCTTGTAGTTCTGAGGCTATATTGGATCACAGCTGCGGACCAAATCCTTCTTTGGTTCCAGGTGTGGCAATCAGTCATGAATCCCAGGCGTCTCTCTCCCTTATAAACAAAGAGTTTGGGATTCTTGCATCATATACCACAAAATAAAAACAATAACGGAAGACCTAGTACTGCTTATTAATATCATAAGCTAGTTAGGTATCTTGTAAGTAAGGTAGGTATAAGGAAATCCACTTAGACAGTCTAAACGTAGAAAGGCAAATGAATGGTAATACTTTAACTGGAATAGGTAACAGCCTGCTACCAAGCAGTATCAAACACAGTACAGTTCCAATTGAAAACAAACTGAACGGCAGAGAGAGAGTGTCAATGGACAAGATAGGAATCCCCCACAACACTAGTACTTGCTCTTAGTAGTAGGATCCCCTGGTGTTCTCAGAGTTGGTGGAGTGTCCCATGCAGTGTTGATCCAGGGTAGTAGATGCTGTCGCAGGTAGGAGAGAGGGTGAGGCTCCTGGTTTGTTGGGGCATAGAACCCAATAATGGAACACCCTACCTTCGTTCTGGAGCTCCTTAAATAGTCCGTGGACGCGGAAGTGGCGCTTTGCAGTGTGCTGACACTTCCGCGCTCCACCCTGGAACGCATAGGAGCGCCACCACCGGAAATGAAGCGCGCAGTATGATGCGGCCGATGCGTTCCAGGCTGGGAAGCAAGCGGCTCGCGGTTCCCAGACTCGTTACATTACCTTCTATCAGCAACTCCTTCCTCGAGGCAGTTTATTTTATTATGTTCGCAAGAAAGAGAACACTCTTCCCAGATTGTAAGTTCTAAAGCCCATCCTAATGGTAAACCCTTTCCTGCACCTAATAAAAACAACCAATCATACATTTCTAAATAATTCCAATTGTCTTCCACAAGGCCACATGACTAGTGGTATCTTTTTTCTCTTCCCCAGCTTCAGGTGATGGGCAGTCTTCAATGCAATGCCATTACCTGGGAGCTCATTGGTTGCTTACATGTCTTAGCTTAAAGAATAATTAAACCCTCGGGGGGTTTTGCATAATTCTACTGCTAGAAACCAGTAGATATATGCAAAAACTGAAAAAAAGTCACAAAAAAGGTAATAACTTACCTGTGTCACAGCCATGCGCTCCTGTCCGAAGATCTGAAGATTCTTGGGCGGCCGCCAAGGATCACAGGGCGGGTGCGTGCGCAGTAGAGATCTTCGGCCGGAAGACGAGGAGAGACACAGGGTAAGTCAATGCATGGAGCCCGGCAGCATGCACCCACACAGACTCCATGGGACAGGAAGTGCCAGGAAGAGAGGAGTCAGCGCTGGATCAGAGAACAGCACCAGCGCTGGAGGGACTCCTGAAAACTACAGGAAAGAAGAAGATGATCGGATCAAGAGGCATCATTTAGTTAAGTCCTTACACCAGAATTGGGGGGGGGGGGGGGGGAGGAAATTTTAAACGT
>NW_017306310.1:2833694-2841080 GCF_000935625.1 Nanorana parkeri | reverse complement strand
TGTGGAATCCGATTGCATCTACCAGGAGCCTGCAAGTATCTTCAAGCTTTATCTTGACTCTATCTTGGCTCACAGACGCTGCCCTCTGGTGGAGATTTTGGGTATCGCCTCCCTCAGGTTTTCAATACTAACCCTAGTTATGCTGTATGAAGGGGAGAATTGATGTTATCTGCCATAGTGTCTACACCATTCGCTCACACCTTAATTCCAGACTAGATTACCATCATCAGGGATTGGTTTATTAGTCTGTACTACACCGAAGGTTATTACGGGTATTATTTAGCGGTCCATGATGACTTAATCCCCTACTCTCCGTTTAAGATTGAGAGAGCCGCCGGGGATTTAAGCCTGACAACCGCACTACACCCCCAGTTGGAACCGCAGCTGTGATCCACCATACTCATCCCAAGCCGGGCCCTGACAATTACTGATATTTAACAAAACTGGCAATCTTGGCCCATGCCCTTGAGTTTCAGAGTTTTTTTATTTGTTGTATCATTAGTGCTAGATACGAAAGGTTGCACATTACATATTTGGTTGGGTCACAGAAAATGTCCATTAGCTTCTGTAATGTATTTCCCATAAAACCCTCTGATAATTACAGTTTCAAAATTCTAAAATAGGGAAAATACTCATTAAACAATGATCTGATTTGATTCCTAGCAACAAATCCAATTTGTTCCCAAAATGACATACTGTAACTTCCTGAAACATAATATTTGCAGTAATAACCAGTGTCTGCTGATTAAATAAAAAACAGTTTTTGATGCAGTTTAGGGGAGTTTTTCCTCATGACACCCTTCACCGCCTTGCTATGGACAAAAACAAATATACAATAGCTTATTAAATACTTTATAAGTCTAAAAATTTAAATATGAGTCTGAAAGTGAGACACCAACACTGAAAAGATCTGTCTGTTGAGTCGATTTAGAAATGCTCTCAAACACACCCTGCACTGGAATGGTGATCTGGCCAAAGTGCTTGCCATAGGACTACTGAGGGAACATAAAGGCTTGGTATTGTTTTAACATCTTGTTCATCTAGGCCATCTCACTTTATCCTAATTCTTTGGTTTAAAAGCATAGTCTAGTTGTGAAATAAAGTTTACACTAATTAGATTACATAATATAAAATGTTTTTCATTTCAGTAAATAGTCAATATATTTTTCAAACGTCTTGCATTAGCAGTAACACACAACTTCATTCCAAGGTTCATATTCTATTGTTCTGCCTTGACCTGAGTAATAGCATCAGTGACTGCACATATGACAATTAAACACAAGTGGCTCTTCTATGTATTTTCTGAATTCTCAGTGTATCTATATTTATGTATTTATTAACACAATGTAATAAATAACAGGAAATGCACAAGACTATCAGTGGATTGGGTTAAATGATAAAACTGTCGAGAATGACTTCCGCTGGTCTGATGGCAACTCTTTGGTAAGTGTTATTTATTTCTGATTACAACTATTTAGACATTTTGAATAACATTATAAAATTCACTATAGATCCTTTGGTAAGTGTTATTTATTTATTATTACAGCTATTTAGACATTTTGACATCAAAAGCCACAAATAACATGTCACAAAGTCTATATAAGTTTCCAAAATTGCTATAAAGAATAGAGCTGAGTAAAGTTTCAGACTTCTATTCCGTGAATTGAAAAAGGGGGATTTAACCCCACATGAGTTGCCCCCTGTGTGTCATAAAAACCAACAAATATAATAGTAATGAAGATCACCAGCACTGGAGAAATGGAATGAATCCAAAAGTTATTTTTATTGTAGAACAATGTCACATGTGTAATATAGCCAACGTTTCGGAACCGTACAGGGTCTCTTCATCAGGACAAACATAGTGACAAAATTAACTTTTGGATTATATCAATTTCTCCAGTGCTGGTGATCTTCATTACTATTATATCTAGATTTGCATGGTGCCATCTGTGGACATCACTGCAAGCACCATTGCTATTTCAAGCATCAATAGGTCCGGATTGCTGTATGGCGTGCAGGGGACAAAAGGGTGAATAGTTTGGAGAAGGCAGGAGAATTGAACAACCTAGGCCAAAATAGCTGATTTGGAAACATTCTCTAATTCAGCTCACTTTCTAGTTCACCTTTGTTGACCTAGATTGTTCACTTCTCCTGCCTTCTCCAAACTCGTCACCCTTTTGTGAATAACCCTGCAATTATTTGTCACAAGTACTGCTGAAATCAGTTACCAAGCTTGTTTTAAATGACTTTATAAACCAATCAGAAATCATGATTGATTGGGGTAATTTCACAAAACTAGGAAAAGCTTATAATTATTATTTTTAGTAAATCCATGCTCTTTATGCTATGTTATAAATCACATGTGTTTATATACAAAACATTAAGCATACAGGAATTGAAATGATAATTTTCTTTCCCTGCCTCAGCTGAAGTGCTCCTCCATACATACAGTATATAGGTATTTGGCAGCTGATATTGCCAGTGGTGTGCACATTTGTGGAGCAAGACGATTTAAAGTGCTGCTGTGGTTAATTTTATTGTCCTTACATTTCCACATCAGTACTGGCAAACTTCCAGATCGTTCAGGAAGCAAAAGAAAATATAAATGTTTGCATAAAAAACAAATTTGATGATCTATAACTGTCCTGTGTAAAAGAGACTTTAAAGTGACATTAAACCCTCAGATTGTTTAACATAAACCAATACTGTAATGTGTGCCTTACTGTAATACATGGTTGTTTCCCTTCTCTTTGCTGCTCTTCCTTTTAAATCTGTATCTGTTCTCATGCTGGGCAGAACTTCTGTTTTGCAGCAGACTGCCTTGTCTCAGGAATCGATACACGGTGTCTGTGTATAGGTTTGTATAGGTTTGTAACCTGAGCCAGCACTACAGGAAGAGGCCCTGAGCTGAAAAGGGGAGTTCTCCCCAAGCATGAGAAGGAAAACTACCATGGATTACAGTAAGGCACACATTACAGTATTGGTTTATGTTAAAAAATCTGCAGGGGACACCTCTGTTCATTGATAAAAACTAACAGGGCTATTCACAAAAGGGTGAATAGTTTGGAGAAGGCAGGAGAATTGAACAACCTAGGCCAAAATAGCTGATTTGGAAACATTCTCTAATTCAGCTCACTTTCTAGTTCACCTTTGTTGACCTAGATTGTTCACTTCTCCTGCCTTCTCCAAACTCGTCACCCTTTTGTGAATAACCCTGCAATTATTTGTCACAAGTACTGCTGAAATCAGTTACCAAGGAAGAGGCCCTGAGCTGAAAAGGGGAGTTCTCCCCAAGCATGAGAAGACATGAGGATTTAAAAGGAAGAGCATCAAAGAGAAGGAAAACTACCATGGATTACAGTAAGGCACACATTACAGTATTGGTTTATGTTAAAAAATCTGAGGGTTTAATGTCACTTTAAGTTCACCTGTGGCAAAACAGTAGTGTAGGAACAGTGGCAACTGATGTATTTCTTGCAACTGGGCCCCTGCTCAAAGGGTCTATCTAGCTTTACACAAATTTGCACTGAGGATGACAGGCATGAGAAGACCTACTCTGCCAGACCTAGCCCCTTTAATCACCACTCTGCCAACACCCAATCCACCTTACCACTTTGCAGCCTTCCTCTCACCATACCAGCGCTTACCCACACACACACACACACACATCCCCAGTGTGCCAGCACTACACTCCTTCTATGCTCTCTCACTACTCTGCAAACACCCCACCCTACACCCACTCAAGGTTCTTTACCGGCAATTAACTCTCCAGCTACTATTGTGCCTGCACACATTCCCATCCTATCTCTCAACACTCTGGCAACCCAAAACCCCCTCCCTACCCCGCCCTCAACACCCATCAGCACTAATTTATACCTCACTTGCACCACTGAACCTACATACTATTCACCCTCACCACTGCGCCTAACCACCCAATACCCCTCCGGCCAATGCCTGTACTGTCATCAACACACCTGCCACTCAGGATTTTTAATCTATGAGTTTGTTGCTTAACTCTGTTATGACCAATAAACCAGTGCTTTATTCTACTGTAACAAAAAAACACTGGGGACAGAGAAGTTCTTTGTAAATTGCAATTAATACATTAGTAGCCAGCCTGGCTCTTCAAAATCCCCCCCTCCCATTCATGCCTATGTTATGTCTCCATATCATGACATTTAAAAACAAACATTTCAAAATAGCTCTCCATCTCAGAAGCAATGGAATGTGCTAAGGTAAAATGATATCAGAAGAAATCTCAGAATACTTAGCGAATTCTCTGCTTACCTCAACTCAGAATTGTGAGTGGCTTTTCCTTTCAAGACAGCTCGTATATGCCCAGGAAATCCCTGTACTTGCTCTTCACTGCTTGGTGTACACACAATAAGGCAGTAAAAGTTGGCAAGTTTGAGTAGCAGATATTTAAAAACATTTTTATTTAAACTACCAAAGTAAAGGAACACTCCGTGAAAATAACATCCTTGTATACATAAAGTTAAAAATTTGTGATAATCAACCAGTGAACAATGTGTTTACCTGTAATGCTCCCTTGTAGTTCTGAGGCTATATTGGATCACAGCTGCGGACCAAATCCTTCTTTGGTTCCAGGTGTGGCAATCAGTCATGAATCCCAGGCGTCTCTCTCCCTTATAAACAAAGAGTTTGGGATTCTTGCATCATATACCACAAAATAAAAACAATAACGGAAGACCTAGTACTGCTTATTAATATCATAAGCTAGTTAGGTATCTTGTAAGTAAGGTAGGTATAAGGAAATCCACTTAGACAGTCTAAACGTAGAAAGGCAAATGAATGGTAATACTTTAACTGGAATAGGTAACAGCCTGCTACCAAGCAGTATCAAACACAGTACAGTTCCAATTGAAAACAAACTGAACGGCAGAGAGAGAGTGTCAATGGACAAGATAGGAATCCCCCACAACACTAGTACTTGCTCTTAGTAGTAGGATCCCCTGGTGTTCTCAGAGTTGGTGGAGTGTCCCATGCAGTGTTGATCCAGGGTAGTAGATGCTGTCGCAGGTAGGAGAGAGGGTGAGGCTCCTGGTTTGTTGGGGCATAGAACCCAATAATGGAACACCCTACCTTCGTTCTGGAGCTCCTTAAATAGTCCGTGGACGCGGAAGTGGCGCTTTGCAGTGTGCTGACACTTCCGCGCTCCACCCTGGAACGCATAGGAGCGCCACCACCGGAAATGAAGCGCGCAGTATGATGCGGCCGATGCGTTCCAGGCTGGGAAGCAAGCGGCTCGCGGTTCCCAGACTCGTTACATTACCTTCTATCAGCAACTCCTTCCTCGAGGCAGTTTATTTTATTATGTTCGCAAGAAAGAGAACACTCTTCCCAGATTGTAAGTTCTAAAGCCCATCCTAATGGTAAACCCTTTCCTGCACCTAATAAAAACAACCAATCATACATTTCTAAATAATTCCAATTGTCTTCCACAAGGCCACATGACTAGTGGTATCTTTTTTCTCTTCCCCAGCTTCAGGTGATGGGCAGTCTTCAATGCAATGCCATTACCTGGGAGCTCATTGGTTGCTTACATGTCTTAGCTTAAAGAATAATTAAACCCTCGGGGGGTTTTGCATAATTCTACTGCTAGAAACCAGTAGATATATGCAAAAACTGAAAAAAAGTCACAAAAAAGGTAATAACTTACCTGTGTCACAGCCATGCGCTCCTGTCCGAAGATCTGAAGATTCTTGGGCGGCCGCCAAGGATCACAGGGCGGGTGCGTGCGCAGTAGAGATCTTCGGCCGGAAGACGAGGAGAGACACAGGGTAAGTCAATGCATGGAGCCCGGCAGCATGCACCCACACAGACTCCATGGGACAGGAAGTGCCAGGAAGAGAGGAGTCAGCGCTGGATCAGAGAACAGCACCAGCGCTGGAGGGACTCCTGAAAACTACAGGAAAGAAGAAGATGATCGGATCAAGAGGCATCATTTAGTTAAGTCCTTACACCAGAATTGGGGGGGGGGAGGGGGGATGTATCCTTTAATGTCACTTTATTATTGCATACCTATCAATTCTGAAGCCAATATGGTTTGGAATGTGCAGCAAAAATTAGATTAGAATTGCTAGATCTATTTATCCTCTCCCATGATGGAATGTAACTTTTCCACATTAAAGCATATCTAAACCCAAAAACAAAAATGTTATATGTTGCAGCTTACAAGTGGCTGCATTAGTTTTTTCCTCAAGCTTTTTTCCTTTTTTTTCCATCTGACAATTCTGCCAGTAACACACTTTCTCCCCTAGAATAACAACAGTCACTTACCCTCTGTATCAGGACAAAAGAAACAAGATAAAACTACCAAACACCACACTCTCCTGTTGTCCATAACTTAGAAGTATATGGTTCAGTAGTTTCCAGAGAACAATGTAATTCACAACAGTCAGGAATTCATCAGCTCTCAAGATTTCTGGCAAGATCAACAGGGTTTTTGGTTTTTTTAAACTTATCAAACACATATAACAAAATGTTTTAAATGATATATTAAACATACCAATGGGACTAAATAGTAGAACTCCATTGCTAGGGTTTACATACACTTTCAATCCATTCAACCAGACAACTTGGCATAAAAATCCATAAACATCCTCTAGCAATAGTGTTGTAAGTAATGATAATGACAATGTGCTGAATTTGAATTGACATGTTGGAAAGCTTTATTGATACACCGATATAACTGCAACATAAGAACAAAATGCTGGCAAATGGCTCTTTTTATTTGCCATGTGTCTGCTATGTGTGTGAAGATTGTATAGTTGTATACAATTCATTTATGCTATAATCTATTATAAGCTATAATAGGAACAACAACAAAAATACATTCCAACATACTAAAATGTTTCTTTGTTTTTGGCTACTAGCAATATGAAAACTGGAGGCCAAACCAGCCAGATAATTTCTTTGCCACAGGAGAAGACTGTGTGGTGATGATTTGGCATGAGAGAGGAGAGTGGAATGATGTGCCCTGCAATTACCATCTGCCCTTTACATGCAAGAAAGGAACAGGTAATGTACTATATTTTGGGACAATCAAGGAAAAGTAAACTAGGGTTCTTGGCCTGGTCAACAAATTAGCTGTAACCTTTCATTTTCTAAGCTGTACTTCAGGTCCAGATTTAAAGGGGAATTATGGTAGGAGTGAAATACACTCATACCCATAATTAGAGCCGACATGTGATACTGAAGCTGTCACATGTGGGCTCTATTGCTCGAGAGCTGAGTGATCACATACCACTGAATGCTCAGTTACTGATCTTCTCCCAGCAGAGAGTGGTGACTATCAATCACAATTCCTCGCAGGGATCCCCCCCCCCCCCCCCCTTGCCCCCCCCTCTGTGGCTGGGGGGTACG
>NW_017306310.1:2823222-2833647 GCF_000935625.1 Nanorana parkeri | reverse complement strand
CCCCCCCTCTGTTCCTCCAGTTCTGACTGGAGGGACAGACAGGCAGAGCCAGCTGTCAGTCAGGCATTCAGGCTGGTTCCTGACAATATTGTCGGCATTTCTTTCCTGGCCACAGCGCAGCTCTGCGCTGTCAGCCAGGAAAGTTTGGGTCACAGGAGAACATTAGTAAATGTCCTCCTGTCACCCTAAAGAGAACTATGGCAAAAAAAAGGTTGTGCCATAGTCCTCTTTGAAAGCCCTACTCCCGGCTCCCCCTCCATCTTTTGATTTCCATCTGCAACCTTTTTTTTTTTTTTCCTACTCTGCCCGCCTTTAGACAATTACCCATAGATGCCTCTCTTTAGGGAAGCCTATCCCGCTGCAACTCAAGTCAGATCGTCCCTACAGAGTTATTACACTTTTTATTACACTTGCCCCACCCTTTTAGAGTGCTCAAAAACAGAGCCCTCCTAACCCTCTTGTCTTGATTTATATTTTAGCTGTACTGTCTTCCCTTTATATTGTAAAATGTTTGCACAACAGCAGAGTTTCTAGCAAATTCAACTACTTTTCATTAGCAAAACAAAAAATGTAATTTACCACTGCAGATTACTAACATCAATGCCTGTTGATAGTAAGTTGCTCTCATCTGTATGATCCTTTTTGCTCTCAAAATTTGGTTAACATTGTTGACAAAGGCATGTGTACATGGCCAGCATTAGCCTTGAATGATACCTTTCCAGCAGAAGATTTGAAGGGGGGAAAAAATCCCAATTTTGCAAACACTATATTAGGAGGCAGTGAAATATTCCTCTAACCTAACCTTCCTAGGACAGCAGTAATTCCTTTTTGACTTCCCGTGCTTCTCTTTTCCCTCTTCCCATGCTTCTCTTTATACAACTTCTGACAAAGAGGGGAGCCTTGTGTCACTTTCAAAAGAAACAACTTGCTTTGCTAAAAGAAAGTCTACTTCTGTGTTGTTGCTAAGCACCGGAGATTTGGCAAAGCAAGGCCTAGTGTACAAATATGCGGACCAGAACATTCTGTGAAAGGTAATCAGAAGGCATTGTATAGGTATTTACAAAATCTTTAATCAAGCCCATCGTTACTTATAAAGCACCACAAGATCTGTGACAGTCTAATAATTGTTGATTATTATCTTACATGGGTGGCAAAACGACCTGAAGCTGTTGGAATGCTCATTAGCTTAGCAACGTGTAGTTTTGCCAAAAACTTGATGTTCATGGCAAGCTACTGCTTGTGGTCCTTTATTTTATAGACATTATTTACAGTTCTAGAGAACATTGGAAACATCACTCTGATTTATTTCTAATGCCATTTTTAATCAAATGGGCTGGAATCAATAGTGTGTTTGTGCATGTGTACATGCTGTGTTTTTATACCTCTGAACTGACAATGATGCTCATGAATCAGAGCTGTGATACCTATAGAATATAAATTGTTATGGAAACTCCACAGTATTTAATCGGTTGGCACATTTCTGTATGCATTAAACAAATGTTAAAGGCTAACTCCAGCAAAAATTTTTACTTTCACATTGAGTGTAGAAGAGGTAAATTTTGTGCAGGGGGAACCCAGATGCCGCCTATCCCCCTCATGAATGTGTAAGGGGTAGTTGCTACCCCTATTCATTCACCAAATACAGTAAAATAGTAAATAAACATACCACAGTGTAAAAAAAAAAGTATTTTATTTGAAAAAAAACACAACACAGTCAAAAACTGTGTTGTGTTTTTTTTTTCATTTGAAGGACTTTGTACCACGGTGTGGGGTGTTTCTTTACTATTTTACTGTTATTTGGTAAATAAGTAGGGGTAACAACTATCCCTTACTCATTTGCGAGGGGGGCGGCATCTGGGTGCCCCCTAAGTGAAAGGGGGCACCCATATTCCTATAAGCCCCCCTGCCCGCAGATCCCCACAAACGCCGGGCCAGGGTTGTGGGGAAGAGGCTTTTCCTAATTAACATTGGGACAAGGTGCTTTGTAAGAGGATGCCCACCTGGCAAAGTACCCTCCCTATGTTGAGGGAATGTGGCCTAGTATGGGGCAGGTGGGGTGCACGCTCATGCCCCCTTTTCCTGCTCTGCCAAGCTGCTGCACGGATCAAGGGTCTTTTTTTTTGGAGTTGGGATCCCCCCTAAAATTTCTACCAGACCTAAAGGGTCTGAGCACTGGGGAGAGCACTCCATGCTTTTTTTAATTATTATTATTATTATTATTACTTTAACATTTAACAACATAAATTAATTCCAAATGACATTCGGAAACATTTTTTTGGATGCTTTCAGATTCGTTATTTCTTTCATTCGGAAATTTGGATGCAGCCAAATGTCCGAATATGCTGAGATTCGTCCAAATTTAATTTCAGAACAAAACAAAGCGCACATGTCTAGTCTGTGACCCCAGTAATTCCTTTTCAGGAAATGGAGACAATAAAAGTATTGTCGGAAGTACTAGCGGTTCCTTACTCAGGAGGCTTCTTTGGAGCCAATATTTTCTGTCTTGATCAGAAATTAAGAAAAATTCCTCAATAAGGACAGAGATGGCAATACAATTTGACATAGGCTCTATCCCTTCCGCCCTCCTTCTAAATTATAATAGGGCATTTGGAATGGAGAGGGCCTTTAATAAAACCAGTGATACACTACACTCACCGGCCACTTTATTAGGTGCACCTTGCTAGTACCAGGATGGGTTGGAAACAATCCTCAGGGATTTTGGTCCATTTTGACAAGATAGCATCATGGGCCCAAGGTGTGCAAAGAAAATATCCCCCACACCATTACACCACCACCACCACCAGCCTGAACTGTTGATACAAGGCAGGATGGATCCATGCTTTCATGTTGTTTATGCCAAATTCTGACCCTACTATGTGAATGTTGCAGCTTAAATCGAGACTCATCAGACCAGGCGACATTTTTCCAATCTTCTACTGTATTCTGCAATTTTGGTGAGCCTGTGCAAATTGTAGCCTCCGTTTCCTGTTCTTAGCTGACAGGAGTGGCACCCGGTGTGATCTTCAATTGCAGTAGCCCATCTGCTTCAAGCTTTGATGTGTTGTGTGTTCACAGATGGTATTCTGCATACCTTGGATGTAATGAGTGGTTGTTTGAGTTCCTGTTGCCTTTCTATCATCTCAAACCAGTCTGCCCATTCTACTCTGAACTCTGACATCAACAAGGCATTTTCGTCCACACAACTGCCACTCACTGGATATTTTCTCTTTTTCTGACCATTATCTGTAAACCCTAGAGATGGTTGTGTATGAAAATCCCAGTAGATCAGCAGTTTTTGCAATACTCAGACCAGCCCGTCTGGCACCAACAACCATGCAATGTTCAAAGTCACTTAAATCACCTTTCTTCCCCATTCTGATGCTCGGTTTGAACTTCAGCAAGTCGCCTTCACCACATCTAGATGCCTAAATGCATTGAGTTGCTGCCATGTGATTGTCTGATTAGCAATCTGTGTTACTAAGCAATTGAACAGGTGTACCTAATAAAGTGGCCGGGGAGTGTATATGGCCAAACGTTTGTGGACACCTGACCATCGTGCATATATTATATGACCAAAAGTATGCGGACACCCCTCCAAAGTATTGGGTATAGTTGTTTCCAGTGCAGAGGGTATTTTAGACAATTGTGAGCTTCCAACCTCGCAGCAATAGGTTAGGAAAGGCCCTTTTCTGTTTCAGCATGGCAGTACCCAATGCATAAAGCCAGATGTATAAAAACATGGTTTGATACGTTTAGTGTGGCGCAACTCAAGTGGCCTGCACAGAGCCTATAGAACATCTGCAGGATGAACTTGAATGGCAATTGAGAGGCAGGTCTTCTCGTCCAACATCAGCACCTGACCTCACAAATGTTCTTGCAATTTCCCACATATACACTCCAAAGTCTTGTAGAAAGCCTTCCTTTAAGAGTGGAGGCTGTTATAGCCACAAAGAAGGGGGGGATGACTCCATATTTATGTCTATAGTTTTGGGATGGGATGGGATGTTGGGGAGGGGGGGCAGGCATTCCTCCTGCTCTGAGCAGCATTTACATAATGACATGTGAGCGCTGCTCAGTCCTGGAGTGCTGTGAGCCAAGTCTGCATACTGACTCACTTCCAGGGCAGGGGCGTAGATAAGGGGGGATAGGGGGGTCCAAACCCCCCCCCCAGAGGGTCCTGGCCAGGCCGGACTGGCCATGGGGCATACCGGGCACTTGCTCGTACTAACACAATCTCCTTGATTGTGTTCGGGCCGGACTCGGCTCAGCCGCTATGTTTCAGCTCCATGCTGCGTGCACGGCCGTATCGGGCAGCTCCCGAGTACGTGGCCGTATGCCGCCCTGCGCTCACCCACCCTGCATGTCTGTGCGGGTACTCGTACGCTGACAGGATGGATAATGTCTGCTTCCAAGATGGGACACCTGTACCCATACGGACCTGCACTTAGGGTGGGCGTAGGGCGGCGTATGGTCATGTACTCCCATAGAGAAGGACAGGGGCTGCGTACTAATCACACGCAACACCTGTCCTTCCTGGGAGCTGCCCAATACGGCCATGCACGTTTACCCAAGTAGAGCTTTCTTTTGGTGCTATTTGATCGCTGCTGGTTTTTATTAAAAAAATGTATATAAATGAAAAAAGACAAAAAATTGTGGAAATAAATATTTTCAACTTTTTTTTATACAAAATATCAAATAAAATAAAATGTCTTCCTAAAATTAGGCCAAAATGTATTCTGCTAAATATTTTTGGTAAAAAAAAAATCCCAATAAGTGTATACTAAGTGGTTTGTGTGAATTGGTAGGTACCAATTATAAGTCTTTTGAAAACATGGTTTTTATCCATATGGTGTCGAACAACAAAATCGGTATTGCTCAGGGTAAAGGATTGGTTTAGGAATGATATGGCCGGTATATTTTCTTCAAACCTTGGTGTGTCTGCTACATAAAATCTTATAATTTGAGGAAGCTGAACCCCCCCCCCAGGAAAAAAAATATCTACGGCCCTGTTCCAGGGGAGCATATAAACAACAGGCTGGGTTCACAGGAGCAAGGGGAGGGTAGGTAAATACTTGGAGTTTATTTATTTTAACACAGGGTGGGGAAAACTTAAAAAAAAGTTAACTTGTGTTCCACTTTAAATGGTCAATCTTCTATTCTAGTGGCTTGTGGAGATCCTCCAGTAGTAGAGAATGCATACACACTAGGAAGAACGAAAGACCGGTATGAAATCAGCTCATTAGTCCGGTACCAGTGTAACCAAGGGTACTTACAGCGTCATGTTCCTATAATCCGATGCCTATCAAGTGGGCAATGGGAAGAACCACGGATACAGTGCATAAATCGTAAGTTTTTAATATTGATATTATGCTTTCCACACCTATCCATTGTTCTCCACTGTATACTGATGTCTGACAGCATGCATATGTCTACATCTTTTGCAAACACATGTGTGTCCACAAACTTAATTAGCACAGTGAAACCCGCTAATTCACAGTTCTGGTACAGATCCTAATGATGCAGTTATTATTTCTGCTAAATGGTAGTCTGTGTAAATCAGCGCCAAACACTGTTATTTATATATTTGCACAATGCATATTACACATTCCTTCGATATTGTACATAGCTATTAAGTGCATTTATTTACAAAATATTCATATGGTCTTTTAATTTTAGGCTGTCATGGTATTATATTTAAATCTAAAGAAACCATAGGTTGAGTCCATCAACAGCATGGTAAAAGGAAAGCTAATTAATCACTCTTATTTTGTCAGCGGCGGGGGGAACCGAGTTCATGCAAGTTTTCTTATTATTCACAAACTACCAGATCTTTTCGCCCCAGTGTCCCACATGTACTTTTTGGGCTAGTTTTGTATAAAGGATGATTTGAAGCAGCAGTACTGTGTATTCAGGTTGCAAGTGACTTAATTGCACAACAAGCCCTGTAATTTCTTGATTCATCATAAACCAATTAACATAGCAGGCACTAAAGCATGGGCAGTTTGCCATGGCCTGCTAGACTGTATTAAGTGTCTAAAGAGTAACAGACTGAGGAGACGCAGAGGGTGGCACTTGCAGTACATTGAAATTATTAATACTAGCAAGGTTGCGCTCCTTTATGTAACTTTGGGAGAGGGCACATTTAATATTGTGTGGCGTTATTTTTAGTGTTTCTTTTTTAATGTAAAGAGTATAGTATGCGTGTATCTCTGTATTATATAACTGATCTATTCATGAAGGAAATAGAGAAGAAAGTTCACAAAGGGAAAATAGAGTGGACATGGGCAGAGCAGGAGAAGGATGAGAGGGGACTTGAAAAGAAATGAGAATTATCGCAGCATAAAAGAACAGGCATATATGGAATTTAAGAAAAATGGTGAGAGAAGACTGCAGGCATGCATGGAAGTGGAGAATGGTCACAAATGGGAAGACAGGGGGCGTGGAAAAAGTGCATGAGCAATTGTACAGTGCAAAGTGGATTGAGTATTGAGATGAATCACTACAGCTCTAAAGTTTAACAAAATATAGGTCTGAATAGGTGTAAAGGGGGCACTGGTGAAACTCTGGGTCACATATGCTGTTCCTCCCTCTTGTGGGCAGAAGGAGACACAGTTGAGGATTGGAATAGTGCAGATGACAGCACACATCCCACACCCCACACCACAGAGCCAGGAAAGAAAGAAAGCCATACTCAATGAATAAACCAGTGAGGATGAGACTGTACAGGCTGTATCATATAGCCAGTGAAGGGGGAGGATGCTGCAAAAGAGATTAGAGAGGGAGTGGTGATCCCTGAGCATTAAAAGATAAAGATGTGCAAGAACCCTTCAGTACTAGAAACTAGACATGTAACCCCACACAAAATTTGTTCCGTTTTGGATCGATTCGGATTTAAAAACAATTTTTTTTTCGGATTTCGTAATCCGAAATTCGATACGGTTCATTATTCAGATTTCGTATCCATCCGCATTTTTGTTTCTGATCGATCCACAACAGGAAGGCACATGACTGTGCCTGTGATGCAACTACTCAGGAGTTAAATCTTAAAAATGTATTCAAGTACCCAACTATTGATTAAGTCACTGGCACCAAACAAGCATGAGACAAGTGATCTAAAAGTGAAGTCAGAATTAAGTTTGCCATCTTCTGGGAGAAAATACCAGACTTAATATCTGTTTTCCATTAATTACATTTTTACCGGCCACATTTGCAACCTAAGTTTGGAAAGAAGGCTCTAAATCACCATGTCAGCCAGACAAATAGTATTTTCAAAAGGTGAGACTAGCAATGGCAGCACAAATATTACAAAAAAAAAAATCAGAGGAATTAATCAAATAAACATTTTCCTTGAATTAACCTGTGTTATTTATAGAACATGCTAAAAATGTGTTTTACATTAATTATCCTAATAATGATTTTCAGTGACCAGTTTTAATGCAGCAAACCATAACTCCATAAAACCTTTTCTCTCTGCATTTAATTCCCTGCAGCTTCCACTTACAGACACAAGAGAAACCCCAGAAGACCACCGAAATCCACTGGCAAAACTGCACAACAAAACACCCATTAAAAGGAAACGGACAAAAAAAATATTGTAAAGAACATTTATATTAACAATGTCAATTTGTTTTTGTTTTGTCATGTAAGGAGTTTATATTGAAGAAAAAGCCAAGTTGTATATAAAAAAAGCACCAAAGCAAATTAGGTTTAAGCATTTTTACTAATGGTCAAAGAAGTGCCTTTATCAGGAACCCTGTTGTGCCTTTCATAATAGAGGGTGGAAAAAAAGATGATTGGATAAACAAAAGGCTTTGTGAAGCCACAAAGACTATTTTCCTAGTGTTTTAAATATAATGTGATAATGATGTGATATTTTTATTATTTAAACTCCAGGCTGGCCGAATTGAATGAAGTAATATAAATATATTAAACGTTACAAATACATTGCACATCAAGGACCTTGAATAAAAGAGAAAAAATTGTGAACAATTGCTGAATGTATCTCAAATGTGAGAGGACAAAGGGGTGGGGTGGGTGAGAGATTGACAAAACAGGGTCTGTCCACACATGCTTTTGATTGGAATGCAAACTCATATAAAGTACTTTTTGTATATTGTTTCACATATATGTTACAATATGCAATAATGCATAGCCCTCTCCCACCGCACTCATCACCCAGAGTTTACTGATGTCACTTTTTAAGTAAACCTTTGCTAAGAGTGTTTGTCAGAGATCTGCATGGGCAGGCCCATACCTCCCAACAGTCCCAATTCGGCAGGACATTGCCAATAATAATGAATAAAAATATGGTCAGTCTCTGCATTATAGGCATGGATTAAAATGTTGCCATTTAGGACTGTAAAATATCAGGGGGTATGTATACCAAGGAAATGCATACCATAGATTTAGGCTTCTAATCAAGACTTTGCTTGACTAAAAGGAATTTTGATACCACAGTTCAGAGGTGTGCAGCCTGTGGGTTGGAACCCCAACTGGGGTATTGTACCTAGAAGTACCCCGTTAGTGGTCATGGAGCAAGGGCAAACTAAAATACTGGGGTCTCCAAGAAATGGTCTGTAGACTCTTGAGGTTCCAACTTCAAAAACGATTGAGCATCACTGCCATAGATAAAATAATCAAGCTTAATTATGGTCATATGCTGCTTGTGGAAAAAAGTTCACTTCATAAATTTAGTATGCTCTGGAATATTTGCACACACCTTATATACTAATACTGCACTTAAGTATCAATGCACTTATTTAAGCAAAATTGATCTTCTATCATATGTTTAGCTTAAATGAGCATCTTTTTTCTGCAAAGCATTGACCTTCCTTGTGGTTTTCAAGACATGAAAAAGTGTCAGTTGGGTATGTCATTGTCTTATCATTTTATATAATATGTTACTTTAATTGATAATCTGCAGCAGATGAGTGCTTATTCTGGTATGCCAGCAAGATATTGGTACTGTTGGGCAAGGCTTGGGAAGCCCTGTTATGTTTCTTATTAGACCACTGGGGCACACTGTGGATTTGTTATAGCTGCAATTCCAGACCCAGACAGCAGAGGTCCCCAATGCAGAGATCATAAATGGGTCCCTTTAACGTTACAGGTCCCAGTGCAGGTTCACTGTCTGTGCTTTCAGTAGTTATGCCCCTGCTTAACAGCCATGTTTTCTGTGCTTGATATTTGTGAGTAGTCTTGTGACATTTATGCTGTCATTGACAGCATTAATTTTTTTTAAATGTCTTGCTTTGTTACAACTTAATATTATCAAATCTGCAGTGGGGCCTCCTATGGCTATATCTCTAACAGGGTGAGGACTATCCTAATGTGGACAGGTTATCTGTAAACATAATCAGACAATCCACCATAACCCTGATTTCCCCTGCATTTCCAGCTGCACCTGAGTCTGTGTGATTGAACCCTATTGCCTCCCATAGTAGAACTGAGACAGTATGCTTCCGTTGCCCTCACTTGCTCCCCGGGGACCGTGCAGCGCATGACGTTTCCGTTCACCTATTTATATGAATTAAAAAGTTAATGTTATTAAAATAATTTGGATTACCAATTTGTTCTATTTTTATTTAAATGGAAGTTGCAATATTCTTCTGGAATTCTGGAGGAGCCTCTGTGTGTAATGTCCAGTACAACATTTCCTTTTTTTTTTTGTAAAAAGCAAAACAGATATTTTATAAAACGTGCGTAGAGAGAAGACAGAGTTTTAACATTGGAAAAAAGAAAATTATTGTGAAATGTGTATAATAAATTGAAAAACCTGTTGTGTTTTATGTTTACTGGGATTGCGGTGAAATATTGTTGACCAATGTGTGACTATGTGACACCAGCCTGAGGTGTATGAGTACTTGGTGGATTTTGATGAGTGAGTTACGGACTTTGGTACAAAGATCCAGTGTTTTTCACTACTGTATGCTCAAGTCTGTTTTGCAACCAAAGGTGCTGTTTGTTCATTTACTGCCATCAATGGCTCAGTGGAAAGGTGTCTGTTTCCCAAAAATATTCTGTTTAACTTTGGCTTCTCATCAACTAGGCTAACGTTATGGAGACAGATTAATATTTGCAGAAGCTGTAATCGTGCAACAAAATTGTGAAGCTTGGCAAGTCTGCAATAGTTTAGCAAGTCATTTTCAAACTTGCAGCACAATTGCTTGCTATCTGGGCTGTTGCCTGTTCACCGGTTTTCCTTCCTTGGACCACTCTTGGTAGGTCCTGATCACTGCAGAGGGGAACATCCCACAAGTTTTGGAGTTCCTCTGACGTCTAGGCATCACAATTTGTCCCTTTTCACAGTCATTAAAATTCTTACGATTGCCCATTGTTTGTGCTTTGAACACACAATGGGCAACAAACTTAGGGACAAAATGTTCACTTGCTGCCTAATATACAGTGTATGTATATATATATATA
>NW_017306310.1:2716179-2822448 GCF_000935625.1 Nanorana parkeri | reverse complement strand
TATATATATATAATATAATATAATCGTTACAATGGCACTTCCAGGTGCCATTGTAACGAGATAATCAATGTTATTCATGTTACCTCTCAGTGGTCAGAATGTTATGGCTGATCAGTGTATTTTGGTGACAAGTCTAAAAGGGCATTTCCTTTACTTCAAAGAGATGCCCTATATGCCTGTTGTGTCTTTGAGAGAGGAAACAAAGGAAAAAATCCCCAATACGACTTAGATGGCAAAAAACCCTACAAGCGGATTTGCTGTTCACCACTCTAGTCAAAACTAAAAAAGAAAAAGTAATGCTGCCTTCTTCTGTACTTCTTCCAGACTCAGTGACTTCCTTCTTCCTTTGCCAGATCGCAGCCACTGACGGTGTAACTTTGTGTATATCACATTTATTCACCATCCAGCTAAGACTGTACACTGCAATGCACATACGCAGCAGGCACTGAATAAATAAAACTAAGATCTATCTAAATATGATAGGTGCAAACAATAGAAATAACAGCTTTGCACTGAATAACTGTCATCTGCCTAGAGTAAGACATCACCTACTATTACACTAATGCTTTGCAACATGCTTTTAAGAGATATGCTCCTTAATTTAATATTGCTCTTGTAATTGCAGTTATGCATTACAGGGCCAAAAAAATTACCAATTAATTAAGATGGTACCTATACACCTAGTACTGCTACTATACTGTAACCACATGTTGCAGCCTGTTTTAGACATGTTGCAGCACGTTTCAAACTTCAATCCTATTAACAGGCGAGCTGAAGACAATTCAACAAAAGAGAGCAATGTCCAGGCTAATGTGATCTCTATCTTACCGCAGGTTAGATAATGAAAGCTATAAATTACTATTGAGTGATCTGATATAGTGCACTCAGTACTTACATTGATATATACTTTAAAGTGGAGAAAGCCAATAATATGGTTAGACTAATACCTGTTAATAGGTACCTGAAAAAAATGCATTGCATCCTTGTGGTGCCTCAAAGTCATTTCATCAGAAGTCATTACATAAGAATGCCTATAGATAATTATTATGTAGAATGTATATTAATTCTTTATTTTTATAACACACCATTGTTTTATTTTTAACATATTATGTAACGGCTATAGAAATATAGAAGAGTTACTAAAGAAGAATGTCTTCACACTGAACTTCAGAGGCAAAATAAACTGTGTAGTGCATAAGCTGAGAATCACTTCTGTACTTGTCTCTCAGCTTCTTCTAATGCAGGGGTGGGGGACTTTTTTTTTTCCTGCCAAGGGCCGTTTGTGTATTTATAACATCATTCATGGGCCATACAAAATCATCAACGTAAAAATGAGCCTGCTATATTT
Source organism: Nanorana parkeri (assembly GCF_000935625.1). Taxonomy (NCBI): domain Eukaryota; kingdom Metazoa; phylum Chordata; class Amphibia; order Anura; family Dicroglossidae; genus Nanorana; species Nanorana parkeri. The sequence continues at coordinate 2,821,100 of NW_017306310.1, read as the reverse complement.
GGTCAAACATTTAACCCCTTCATGACTGGAGACATACACTGTACGTGAGCAGCATTATCCGATGAGAATCAGCACTGACCATTCATTACTGGATGCCTCAATATTGAGGCATCGATTAATTAAATAGTTAAGCTTTTGTAAAAGCTTCTTTCTTTCATCAATGAAAGAATGAAGCTGTTACAAATATCGGATCTTTTGGCAGCTGAAATAGCAGATAAGGAGAATGTGTGCTCATTGCACTGCTATTTCAGTTTTGACAGCTCTGTAGAGATCGGGACTTCCCCCGATGTTTACAGACTGTTTTGTTACAATAGTTTCTTCGGCACAGAAATATGTAACAATATGCTTCTATGCTGAAACATTGTATCAGACTTCTGACAGTCTAGGAACGATCAGATTGCAATTGCCCTGCTCCGCCCGGACCACCACTGCTCGGAAGGCCAGACCAAATTATTTCGGGAGCCTTAGACGGCCCGCGGGCCAGACGTTCCCCACCCCTGTTCTAAAGTAATCATAATTTCGATTTAACTTATTCAAGTAATTTGCATTTGCAAAGTTCATATAATTGCACTGAACTTCGCCTCAAGTTCATCTACATTTACTATACACGCAGAGCCCTTATGCTGAATGGGAAAGATCTGGGTCACCTGACAGCTCTGTGCCCTTGACTGCTGTTGAAAACATCCTTTAGAATCTGGCATTGTTGTATTCTCTAGAATACATTATATAAAACAGCATTTCTCAGCCTTATTTTCAGTCAAGAACCATTTAAAAGTATACAAAATCTCAAGGCAGCAGGTCTAAAATGTAAAAAAAATGTCCCCCTTCACATTAAGAGCCCCTTTCACATCAGAGTATCCACTTTCAATCAGAGTTCCCCTTTTCACAGCAGACTTCCCTCTTGACAGCACAGTCTTGAGTCCCCCCCCCCCCCCTTCACAGGAGAGTCATATCTTCAAATCAGAGCATGGTATGGGAGGGAGATGGAGCAAGTCTGGATGGAAGATTTCTTCCATCCTCTTAAAAAATACCCTCTGCCCAGGATGTGTTTCCATAGTTCTGCTTGACAGCCTGCTTGTGGCATGAAAACGTATGAGGCTGTGGAAAAATGTCATGGCACCCCTAAGGAAGCCACATGGCACCCCAGGTTGTCACAGCACCCCGGTTGAGAAAGGCTGGTATAAAATACATACATACCAAATAAAATCCTTATGTGACACATTTTGTGTTAGGCAACTCATGTTTGATTTATTACACAATATTTCTGCTAGAAAATGCCAGATTTGTATCCTAACAGGCTTCAGCTGATTGACAAATTGAAGCAAATTAGTCACTACCTACAACTACCCCATTTCACCTTACACCTTCCAAATGAGTGTGTTTTATACTGAAGCAGTCACCTTCTTCTACGGTGTGCTTGATCTTTATTACAAGAGCTGATCCAACATATTTCTGTCTTAAAGTGGCTAGTCAGAGCAGGGTTTTGTATGCAACGGGAAATAAGGAAAAAGAAGGGCTCTTTGCAAATGCTGTATACCACTTCTTGGGTAAGTATACACAATAAACAAACAAGCATGCATAGTCGAGGTGTGAGGAAGTAATTAGTGATCAACAGTGTATTCTCCATACACTTTTGGAAACAAAGATATTACCAATAGGAGCCAGTGATGGGGGTTAAGGCCCCATTAAACAGCAGGACTAGGGTTGCCACCTTTTCTTCAAGGGAAACCTGAACACTCCAGTGCCAGGTGCAGCAAGTTGTTTTGGGAGAATATAGAGGAGAGAGCGAGGAGAGGCAGCCAGGGAGGGAGTAAAGATGCCGGCTATAGAGGACTACAAATCCCAGCAATACATTATACAGCAATACAAAATAATATGAAGCTACATACTCTGTATTGTTCCAGGGTGGCGCCCTGATGTCCCAGAGTCTCAGGTGGCCTGTGCAGCCTCTAAGGTGGGCTCAGGTGGGCTGTGCTGACTCTCAGGTGGCTGTGTGGGGTCTCAGGTGTGCTTGGTGTGCTCTCAGGTGGCTGTGTGGGGTCTCAGGTGGGCTATGTGCACTCTCAAGTGGTGTAAGCGGGCTCTCAGGTGGACTAAGTGGGCTCTCAGGTGGCTGTGTGGGGATAGAGTATTGAAGGGCAAAGGGAAGGTTGAGTGCATGGCTCACCTAATTCACACAGACAAGGTGCTTAAGTATTCTATATAAATAAAAAAGTGAACCCGCCGAGTGATGAATCACATGGGGAATGACACGGCTTTCCCTTGCAGGAGTTCTATTTTACAAGTGCGGCTCCAGAGGCAGGGAATTCGGCTATCAAAAATGTAGTCCTACCAAGCCACAGCCCATTACCCCAACCCCTCAAGTGCCCTCAGCCATGTACCTGTAGCTGCCCATGAGAGCACTGAGACACTCACTGACAGCCGCACGCTCCTGTCCATGTTCTGTCGATTGTGCCCATAGAGCAGAGGATCCTCCTCCCTTCACTCAACACCAGGACCCTGGGGTTGCCCCTGTCCACCTGAAATTGTGACAGCTTGTGTCCGGGGCTCTGCTGGCCTGAATCCCGGACACAAGATTCCAAATACAGACTGTATGGGTGAATCCTGGTCAGGTGGCAACCCTAGGCAGGACAGCAGGCTTTCTTTACCCACTGTGAGCAGCTGAACAATGTGGTCCTGGTGAGGTGGGCATTAAAGTAAAGCCAGGTTTGATTTAAAAAACAGATATAATCAATATATATATAGTGGAAAAGTAAGTATGAAAATTGTCAGTCAAATTGCACCTATAGATAAAGGTGATACGCTTAAATAAAAACACAAGGAAATTTGCCAAGGACCTAAAGCAGCAAAGCAACCCCAAACCATAACATTTCCACCATCATGATTCACAGTTGGTATTCATATTTGATATTTCTTCTCATGTCTACTGTTGCTGTGCCCAAACAACTCCATGTTCGATTCATGAGGTTCACAACACATTTTTACAGAAGTCCTGGTCTTTGTCTGTATATCTTCAAAAGCAAACTGTAGTCTTGCTCTATTGGGTTTTTTTTGGACAGCAAAGGCTTTTTCCTGACACTTCCCTTGCAGGTTAAATTTGTGTAATCGCTTTCTTATTACAGATGAGTGCACTTTAGCATCAACTGTTGCAACAGATTCTGCAATGGAATTTTGGGGTTCTTGGGGGGACTTCTTTTTAGCATTTAAAAAGCTCCTGGGTCAATTCTGCTGGGCTGGCCAGTCCTGGAAAAATTTGCAGTCATTTGATATATATTCCACTTGTAAATTACTTTCCTTACAGTGGAATAATCGGTTACAAATAATTTGGCAATCTTTTGACATCATTTGCCAGACTAATAGGCATCCATTACCTTCTTTCTGAGGGCCTCACAAAGCTTTTTTGATCTTGGCATGATGGCACCATACATGTCAATAGCAGAGAGAACATCATACCTTAGATATCTGAGGTTTAACTAAGACAAGCTCCACCAGCGTACTATCTAAATAGGTTCTAATCAATGGCACCTATCTGAAAAACCTAATTCCAATTTCATGGATTTGAAGTGGTGGTAAATGTAAGGGTGTCCTTCCTGTTTCTACGTAACAACTCTGCATTTTAATTCATATAGATTATGCAAATGAATACACCAAGCCAATTGTATGTGTAATTTGTTTAAGTATATCACATTTATTTGCACAAATTGTTTGAATTAAGACCTAATGTTTGCCTGCTCAAATATATTAAAAAAGTCATTGGATGTACTTAATTTTCACATGACTGTGTAATTATTCTTTATTTTACAAATTATCATTCAATACAAGTATTCCCAGAGCACTATGGGTTAGCTAAAGAGACAGAACAGTAGAACTGCCAAGACATCTGATAAAAGATGACTGTGGAATAATTATGTAATTGCTCATGTACTGAACTGTGTACACAACTGAATACTTTTATCAAATATTTGATATCAAAGTATGTGATATACTTGAACAAATTACACATATGATTGCCATGTTGTATTCACTAAAAAACTTTTGAAACCTAAAATGGACCCTTTATATTCCATATTTACCTCACTCAAATAAAATGAATCATTTAGAAGTGTCATTGTTGTAGTTCTACCTAGGGATGTTCAGAGTACTTTCAGATACAATTACTGATACATTTTTGTTTATTGTCATGTGACAGTTTTTCTAAAACAATACAGACCAATGATTTCAGGACAGTGGTGGAGCGCCAGAGCCCGGTCCCAGGTGCAACTTCTGCAACCCTAGTAGTTTTCGTGAAAATGCCAAGTGTTGGCACTGGAATCTGAAATGGTATCTGGACATCCCTAGTTCTAACCATATTAAATACAAATTATGTCCACAACCTACACACATTCCCTTTAAAGGAAAATATATTCCCTCCAGGCCCATTTGATCTTTTTTTTTAGTAAAACATACCTTGCGACAGAGACAGTGCTTCACACTATCCAAAATGTCAGCGCTTGGGTTTCAATAGGAATGCGAACACTGAAGATGTCCTCATTAACTTGGCATATGCACATTGCATTCCCAAAGTCTGTAAATGATTTTCATCAACCTGTAAGTTGATGGGGAGGCAGAAATTAATTGTAATGTTTTGGGCTGTAGGATGTAAACACCAAGTCAAGGAGGAGGGCTCCAGGCTAACATTTCTATGAAAACCCATTTGCTGATTTTGTAGGCAGCGTACAGCAGCTTTTGCGTCAGAAGCGGAGTATTTTTTACTGAAAAAAAAGAGGGCTGGTAGGGAGTATATTTATATTTTAGGGCCAAAAATGCATCATCAAGGAGTCTACCCTTCCAACGTTTTGCTATGTTGTGTTATAGTACATTGTATCAGTTTCACAACTGGCCTTAGTTTTCTGAGGTAAAGTGCATTTTATACCTTGTGCATGTGCTTTGCAGCGCATAGCAAATGGTTGTTTTTATTGCAGACCTACACTGACATATATTCTTACCTTTCACTCTGCCACCACTTTGTTCAACTGCCAGGAGTAAATGAAAGCCCTGTGTAAGCTACAAGTTGCCGGCTCAGCATTGTCACATGGGCGAGTTTAATGCTCCTCTATACCTGGAAGTACAAGCATTTTTCTTAGATCCTGGCACAAAACAGCAGGGGAGCAAAAAAAAGGTAGGTATATACTGCTAGGGATTAAGCAGCTGCAGCTGTCCGAATACTCAGACAATGACTGCATTGCATGTAGTTGGCGACAATTTTCATGGGTTAGCTTTAAAAAGGTTCTTCTTGAAAAAGTTAGAGGAGGCAATCTGTAGCTCAAACTTTTATAAGTAAAGTTTATGTGATGTCAGGACTGACCAGTGCAAGGACAACACAATGTTATGGGAAGTGCTTTCATAAATACGCTCACAATTACTAATTTTGCCACATTTTCGCTAACTGCTTCAAATGCGCACTGTTCTTCCTTCTGCTCTACAGATAATCCCACTGTTGCCCTGCAAATTGGCAAGAGTAAGTTTAATTTTTTCAGCATATCATCAGTAATTTGCTTCAGAAGAATGCGCTACTAGAAAAGCTGTATGATGTGTGTACTTTACAAAATGCAGCCTACTGCAAGTGCCTAAATACTGTCTATGAAGTCTGTACAATATTTATGCCTTTTTTTCTATGAAACATTTACACTTTAATGCCCAAAAGGAGAAAAATTGCTCTACCCACACTAACTGTAAATCTATAAATCCTAAAAAATACAATAATTGCAGCGAAACATTAATATGTCATAGTACACTGAGAAAATATAGAATGGTATGTATGTAAAAGGGAAATTCCTCTAAATATGTAAAAATGTAGCGCACCATAAGGCCCTGTTTGTGCGTGCGGTATGTGTGAGTGGGTGCTATGCATCAGCCCATTAATTTCAATGGGCTGCCTTTTGCACAACATTTGGGTTGCAATTAACAAGAAATGTCACCTCAAGCGTGTCACTCATTTTTCCCGTGTTGCGTGAACATGTGCCAATGCACGCGCGCGGCATGGGTGAGCAGAGCTTTAATCAGGCTAACAACACTTTAATAAAACGGATACTGTGTCTGTGCTGTAATGAAATACATACAATGTATCAAAACCTCTGTAATTCCGTAACAATAAATATCTGTGAGTCACTATGCACATAAACTGAAAAATATAACAAATAATTAAAAATTACAAACAAATATAGTAAGTAAAAGTCCACAATAATTCCCTACAATAATAAGTCTTTGTATCTGCTTATACATCTGTGCAATCCAAAATTAGGTGTATCCTTATAAGTAATCTTCACCACTCTGCAATCCAAATAGTTGACAATGTGAATCCCACACCCTATGCAAACAGAGAACTCACTGGGATTCACAGTTTTAATTGTTTAGATCACACAGTGGTGACGATTACTTCTTAGAATACACTTTTTAGAATATACTTTTTATTGTATTGCAGAGTAGTGAAAAAGTATAAGCAGACACAAAGATTTTTGGAGTATTTGGGCTTTTACATATTTGTTTCTATTTCTTTAATTATCTTATTATATTTTTTGGTTTATGATCAGATATTTGTGGTTACAGAGTCATTTTATTTGATGCATTGTTTATACTTGATTATAGAACAGAAACAGAATCAGTTTTATTAAATTGTTATATGCTTGATTAAGGATGCAATACATTATTATATATGTTGAGGAATTTGCTTTTTACATATGTACCATTCTATATACACTGTAATGTTGAATTTTAGATTAAAAGCTGTCTGGTGTCTGTCGAAATGCAGCGTTCCAAAAATGCTTTAAAAATGTGTATGGCATCTGTACCTTTTTTCTGATGGTTGTCTCTAATGCATTCAGTTTTTTATTTCATGGCAAGAAGAAGAGTACGTTTTCCCATAGCTTTTACATCTACTTCCACCAATCAATTTAGGCCTTGATAAAAAAAATAGCCAAAACTACCTCTGCAAGCCTTTTTTTTTTCCAAGTTGAAATTAATTAGATTTGGCTGCTACTGCTGTGTTTAATACAAACTAAATGCAAAATCTGAAAAATAAGTTACACATGCAAAATATGTGATGCCAGAATACAGTGTTATTGTTGCTGTCCGTGATAATCATCCTGTTCCAGAAAACTGCATTAAAGGTACCTTCCAAGCATATATTAAAAAGGAATGCTGTTTTTCTCATGTCGTCTTTGAAGTCTCAACATTAGTCTTGAAATATTGCAAAGCCTAAGTCTTTCATACAAATGATCTAATATTTCAAAGCCGATCCTTTCATACAAGTGATCTAATTAGATCACTTGTATGAAAACAAGCGGCGGCCCCATGCTGCACATTTAGCTCTGCTTGTCCAGAGCAGGGCTAAATATAAATAAAACTACTCGCCCGGTGCCCGAAACTGCATGTCCCGGGCGTCGGGCGATAGGAATTCCACACCCCTGTATATGTATAAGATTAAAAATGCCCGTCGGGCATATATGTGGCATGACTAATAAATAGAGTGTGATTAATAAAGTTGGGTGTGGCTTCACATCATATGGCTTGCAAGTGTTGGGTGTTGGATGTTCCCCTTGTTTGCTATGTTTTAGACAAAACATATCCTACAGCAGGGGCGGACTGGGCCGGGGGGCAAACTGCGATGCCATCACGAACGGCCCCTCGACCTCCGCTGCCACCTGCACCCGGCCGGCCCGCCGCATCCGATGTGGCTCTGTGATCGGCGTGGCCACTGCTGCGCAAGGATCCCCCCACTAACCACCAGGCCAAGGTAAGGCAACATAGTTTTTAAAATATATTATCCGGGGACATTTTATCCCTGGGTACATAAAATAACCCTTTTTTTATATTCACATGACCCCTGCATCCACCAAAAGTGCGGCCTCCTTTCTCCCACGCTGTTAGAAGCTGCATACAGCGTGTGCTGGTTACTACTTAAACCGGGGATCTGTGTGCAGCTTCTGAGAAGATACGCTATCAGCGTAGCGGGAGCGATGCAAAATGCACAGCCGGCTGCCTCGCTACACTAATAGCGTATCTTCTCAGAACCTGCACACAGCGCGCCGGTTTAAGTAGTAACTAGCACACGCTGTATGCAGCTTCTAATAGCGTGGGAGACGGGAGGCTGTGCTTGTCGGTGGATCCAGGGATCAGGTGAGTATTAAAGGAGAACTATGGGTATTTATTGTGGATCCAGGGATCAGGTGAGTATTAAAGGAGAACTATACTGAGACGCCACAGTATACCGTGAGCTACTGCTCGCGGTATACTGAGACGCCGCAGCTGAAGCGGATCCCGACAATTATGCCTGGATCCGCCCTAAATCGGGGGATGAATGTAGAGCTGCAACAACTAATTGACTAAGTCGATTATAATCGATGATTGAAAAAATTGGCAACATTTTCAATCATCGATTAATCAGCTTTCGATTAGTTGGCCCTGTTCACGGCTTCACACACACCGCGTGCTGCACCTCCTCCCCGCCTCACGCTTCACACTGTCAGACCTGCCTGCCCACATCCATGCTGCACCTCCTCCCCGCCTCAAGCTTCATGCTTCCCCCCCCCAAACCCGCCGGCATCCACACTACACATGTCGCACCTCCTCCACGCCTCATGCTTGTCACTGCCAGACCCACCCGCATCCATGTTCCACACGCTGCACCTCCTCCCCGCCTGACGCTTGCTGGTGCTAGACCCGCCCTCCCACATTCACGCTGCACCTCCTCCCCGCCTCACGCTTGCCGCTGCCAGACCCGCCCGCATCCATGCTCCACATGTCGCACCTCCTCCTCCCTCCCCGCCTCACGCTGCCTGCAGCCCCCCCCGCCCGCATCCACACTCCACATGCCGCACCTCCTCCCCGCCTCATGCTTGCAGCTGCCAGACCTGCCCACCGGCATCCACGCTCCACATGTCGCACCTCCTCCCCGCCTCACGCGCATCCCACATCCACAATCGGCACAGGGACGTGGGGAGAATAAGAAGTAAGGAGGAGCAGGCGTGAGGGGATGACAGCTGCCGATAGACAGTCCCCCAATCTCAGAAGCAAGTTGCTGGAAGACTGCTCAGGTAAGCCTGCACTCCCCACCCCCCACATGGAGCTCTATAATGTATTGCTGGGATAGTGGGATTTGTAGTCCTTTATAGCTGATGGTACATTGCACATTATACAGCGCAATGCAGAATTCCACCAGCTATAGAGGACTACAAAACCCAGCAATACATTATACAGTGCAATGTAGAATACCACCCGCTATAATGTACTATTGCTGGGATTTGTAGTCCTCTATAGCTGATACTGTTCTGCATTGCTGTATAATGGTATTGCTGGGAATTGTAGTTCTTCATAGCTGTTGGTAGTCATTATTGGTGGGATTTATAGTCCTCTATAGCTGATGGTATTCTGCATTGTTGTGTAATGTATTGCTTGGAATTGTAGTTCTCTATAGCCAATGCCATTCTGCAATGCTGTACAATGTATTTCTGAGTTAGTGGCATAACTACAAGTGGCGCAGCAGTCATGCACGCTCACAGCCCTGACAAGGCATCCCTCCACTACCAGTGTGCTTTAAATTTTCTAAAACATGGATGGCAAAAGTGGCAGACAGGGGCGGGGAGAAGGCGGGGAAGAGGGAGAGCAGGAGAGGGGCCAAGTTGCTACACCATGGGCCTCTGGGTTGTACTTGCCCCCTGGGCTAAAAGTTGCCAGTCAGCCCCTGTCCTACAGGACAAAGATAGCGGGAATAAAAAGGTTCTATCATTGATGTCTTTGGGAGTAAAATAAGCTTTATCGCTGGTGTCAGTTGGAATAAAGTAATTCCTATTATTGCTGTCAGTGGGATATAATAAGTCCCCTCATTGGTGTTCATGTTAGTAAATCAAGCCATATAATTGGTATTAGTAGGAGTACAAACTGCCCCATTATTGGTGTTAGAGGGAATAAAATAAGAGGGAGGACTGGCCGAAAGGGAACCACATAGGCAATATATGGCTACGTATACAGCATATGACAGTGTGGAATTGGGAACATACAGTGCAGCATACAGAATGAGGTGGTGTGGTATAGAAAATGAACAACACATTATACAGAATTAAGAGGTCTTTAATAGGAAAGGTAAAGTACAATGTACAAAATGAGGCAATTTAGAATAGGGAGGCTAAAGTGTAGTGGACAGAACGAGGTGGAGTGGAATAGGGAAAGTACAGTGCCATGTACATAATAAGGTGTCCATACTTCAGTACAGCCAGGGGGGGGGGGCGGGGGGGGAAGAAGTCTGCAGGAGCCACTGATCCAATGATCTTCATTGAAAACAATCAATAAATGCAATTTTTTTCTTTTATTAACGTGTGTACATTTATTGATTTTTTTTCAAACGGTGGTCTTTGCTTTAAAAAAAACTACAGTGAACCTGTTACCACTACCGTGCTATCAAATAGGGGGCTTATACGCCCACAATGAGATAGAAATAACGTTTTGTAAAAAATAAAATAAATGAATAAAATACAAAAGTTTAAAGTCCCCCTCTCCCACGTACACACATACTAACGCATCATGCTTGAGATGCACCTATGCATGAAAACAACAGTTGCACCATACATTTTGCTGCACATGCTGAATTGTGAACAATAATTCCAGGGCTATTTTTCAGGGTTAACTTTAAATTGATGATCTGTAAAAGCTTTCAAAACGTTGTCTGCAGACAATTTTGGGTAGCGTTGTTTTTTTGCCATTTCATGGTGCACACAATTTTGAAGCTTGGCATGTTTGGTATCTATTTACTTAGCATTACTTCACCTTCTATATTATACCAAAAAAATGGTAAGATATTGTGTTTATGTGCATTAAAATAACATGTGTATTTTTTACTGAAAATTTATGTTTGATAAACCCACTAATATCGAACTTATATCATGTCTCATTAAAAATTGCAACTGTCATTATTTTATTCTACTAGTTCTCTGCTTTTAGAAAATATACATGTAAGTAATTTTAAGGGTTTAAGTAATTTTCAAGCCTAAAATGTGCATTTTAACATGTGTGCAAAAAAATTGCACAGCTCTGGCAGTGAAAGGTTTAAGTAATATACAGAGTATTTTTAAGTTCCTTTCATTAAGATATATTCTGTTACGTTTTATGGATAGTCTATATTGTAATTTGCAAATATAACACATTTTTTATTAATAAGTCCTAAAACCAAATGTCAAGATTTGGCACAATCAGACACAAAAACACACATAATAACAAGGCTTGTATTGTATGCTGTTATTTACTGCTATATTAAATATGCTGCATCCTGGATAATTGTATGTCTATTTCTAATACTAGACCTCAATCAAATGTAATTATATTAAACTGAATTTTTGTAATCTATTGATCTGGAGGAAGCTGTTTGCAGGAATATGGGCAGTCAGTTTGTAAACATCCAATAAACAGATAAGAAAAAAATGAAAATATAAAATGATTTAGGTGAAAATAACTTTATCATTACATGAGTGCAGTGCTCTACCTGGGTTGTTAGGACATTGCTTTGTACAAGCCAGAAGTGAATAGCCGAACGTTGTTCGGCTCACTTCACTTTGACTGGGTTATTCATTCAGCTGCCTTCGGCAGCTTTGTGCATGACCCCCAGGGGTTTTAACCCTCCCTTACTCTATCCAAAACTAAAAAGAAAGATTTGGCTTCACTTCTACTTTAAGAAAACTGGAGGTAATAATGACCAGTGTCATTTTGAAGTAAGCAGGGTCATGACTCCCCCTCTCCTCGTCCCTGTCACTGGTTGCTAAGATGCTGTTGGGCCAGTGTGTCCATGCTTGCTAAGATGATGTCAGTCCATGGCATCACTGGTTGCTAGGACTCTGTCAGTGTCCACAGTGTCATTGGTTTCTAGTGCATCATCCTTGGTTGCTGTAACGCTATCAGTTGTACATTGACCTTGGTTGTTTGGTTGTTTGGTTGTTATGGTGCTGTGCAGCCAACAGCATCCTAAGATGCTTTGCAGCTGACAGCTTCATTACAACCAAGGACTCTGTGCAGCAGACAGTGTCATAGGAGATAATCATGCTGTGGTCTGAGGGCTGAACATGCACTGAGGATGTGAACACTCCGGCCTCAGTGAAGCCCCCCGCAATGCCTCTATGCTGCAAATTTGCATACCTTTTTTAACACATATGTAAACATGCTGTACATAAGTTTGTCACGGGCACTGACATATTTCATACAGACACTCTTTATGCATTTTAGGGAGCATGTGATCATATTTAAAACTTACAAACAAGACACATCTGAAAGGAAAGTGCTAGTATTTCCCTCAGAAAATAATACAGATTAGACCTTGGAACCATAGGATAATGGGCCAAGAATTTAAAAAGAATTGACAGCAACTTGTAAGGCAACAGCCAAACACAACCAGCAAAATAGACATAGACAGACCTCTTCCCTGAGTGGCACATGCATCATTTAATAATCAATCAATAATAAATCAAGTTATGTCAGTTCTTTTGAGCACTTCTATAAAATGTTCATTGACAGAAAAGATTTGTGCATTTCAAAAACCACAAACATTGTTTTAACAGAGAAGTTAAAGTATTTTCCTCTAAATGTTCAAAACAAAGCGACCACTTCAGTAAACATAATGAGCCATTGTTGAGTCACATTAACTACTCCAGTGTAATTAGTATACCGTGCATTACACAGCATTGAAAACTGAGCAACAAGACATACTAAGCAAGCACTTAGCATCAGCCTTCATTATATTCACCAATCACAAACCAACATACAGAGGGGAATTTATTAAAACTGGAGCAGACAAAATCTGGAACAGCTGTGCATGGCAACCAATCATGTCTCATTTTCAAATCTTAACTGAACAAACTGAAGAAAGAAGCTGATTGGTTACTATGGGCAACTGCTCTAGAATCTGACTGCTCCAGTTTTGATACATTCCCCCAGAGAGCCTTATAATAGCAGCTTATTTCTCGCAAAAAAATAATAACTGTGCTAACAAATCATAAATCACTATAATGTACACTCATTACAGGATACTTCTTGAAAAGGACATGGAGACAGGCAGACATTTTTTCAAAATTTAAAACATGAAAAGAGCATTTCTCCTTTTTTTTTTTTTATTTAAAAGCATCAAAATGGCCTTTGTAAGCTACATTGCAGGACGCGATGCCCATGTTCTGCAAGATTTGGCATCTGTGGGTCTCTAACTTCCTCCCACCTGATTTTGAAAATAAGGCTATTGGAACTCTGGCACCTACTGACTTTCTTTTTTGTATCATGAGACCCCTTGGCCATTTTTGGCCCGTACCCCCTCTCGTCATTTAATTCCCCTCTCCCTCTCCACTCCTTTCTTTGTCCTGGCTCTTCTCACTGAAAGTGTAAACAATGTGTATTACATTACTTCCAGTTACAGTGTGTCATTCCTCCAGCTGCTGTGGCCAGAGAAAAAGCTGATGAAGCATGATATGTGCTTCTTTGGGTTCCATAGGTACATTAGGGGGGATTTGTACATTCCCAGCATATACTATCCTGTCATAACATCAGCATTGTAATAGGAATACATACTAGAGTTTATTTTGATAATGCAATTAAAGCTTACTTGAAAAAATTCCTTTTATTTAGTGAGTGCTGCCTTCTGTCTGCCCATCACTTTCACCAACTTCCTGGATTCCCAGTATGCTTTGTATCTCTTTTCCTGCTGCTTGATGAGATGCAAGGATTAAAAATCATTGAGGGGAATCTATCAAAACTGGAGCAGACAAAATTCAGAGTAGCTGTGTATGACAACCAATCAGCTTCTATCTTCAATTTGTTCAGTTAAGATTTGAAAATGAAAGAGAGAAGCTGGTTGGTTACAATGCACAGCTGCTCCAGATTTGTCTGCTCCAGTTTTAATAAATTCCCCTCTTCTGTATTAAAAAGTGCAAATGCACGTAAATTTCTATTCTCTACATAATAATTACTGAAGTGTGTGTTCTGTTTGGAGTACTTCTTTTTGGACACTTCTTTTTTTTATTGCAAGCTGTTCATTTATTCCAGTCTACAGTACATTAGTAGTATAAAACAGCATAGCTGCAACTGTAACTGAATAGCCTTTAACAAGAGTAAATTCATAAGGAGAACATTAACTGCTCTGCCATGTATGGATTGGACTCCATGATGTACAAGGCAGGCTGAGCATACACAGTAGAGCTCCTTTCTTACTAAGTGGCCCTGTGCAGATCTGTTCTGTTTATCTATTTGCCGTTGGCCACCTGGAGACCTCGCGGTTTATACACAAACTGGGAAGCTCATTGAGAGATTTGGAAGCCTGCCATGCTGGGAATACAGAGAAGACTTGTTCATAAAGGAGCCCTCTTTTCCAGCTGCCACGTGGATGCCCACTTTGAATAGTTGCTGCAGTGTGGACAGTGTGCACTGGGAAACTCACTGAGGATCTCCACTTCTAACTGTCAACTGGGTTAGCAACATCAACACATGGCTTAACTCTTCACCCGACAGAAGGCCGGGACCCAAATATATGTAGAACATGCCATAAAATCATGTGAATAAAATGGGAAAGGGACTAAATAAAATACTGAAAAACATTCAACAAATTCATGAGCTAATATTTCACTAATACCTCTTAACAGCTGTGTGTCTCAAAATACTAATGAAGCCCCTTACATGAGCAAGGATATAGTGTTTTTAATTTCTCATATCAAATCTGTAAACATGTTTGTTCTAAATACGAGGATACCAAATGTGTATGTTATTCATTTTTTTTCGGTCTGATTCACAAACAATTGTGTGCAATTGTTCCAGATTCTAGAAAGTTTTCCTCCTCACCAATATGGTGGGAAGTCACGTTCATTCTGCTGATAATAATTGTCACCATTATAATGCCAAATTAATATAACGAGAAACGTGTCTTGGAAAACAAGGAAAACTTATCAATGATAAAGTTTTATTGAGGGAAAATCACGCTGGTAAGAAGCTTAAAGTAATACTAAAGTCAAAAGGTTTTTCAGCTATTTCAAATGCTGATGAAATCAATTACATTGGATGATTATGATGGTTAAAAGTTTTAGCTTTCTTCAAAAATCAGCTGGCCCCCTGAGCACTGACCATGATATTCTGTTTTGGGGTGGCTCCTTTCCCTTTGCAAGGTGCTGTGGAGCCACCCTTGTGTGGGCTAGTAAGTTGTTTGGGTCTCCATAAACACACAGGCAGAGCAGCGAAAGCCTCTCCCCTGCTCCCTTCTCCTCCCTTCAACCTTCTCCCTTTGCCGTGCTAGTAGATGGACAGCTGTTTGGAAATATGATGACTGTAAGGCCTTGTGCAAACATTTTAAGAAATACTCTGCTGGGCAATGCATATTTGTTTGTTCTAGATTCATAATTAAAAAAAGTATGAGAGTTTAATAATACTTTAATACCAACTGCTTTCAGCAGGAGAAACGACTGAAACGATTTTGTCCCACAGAGTTTTTTTAGAGATGAATAAAAGAAAAAGAAAGAACCTTCATTGCGCAATATATAAAGCCATAGACTTTTATTCCAAAAATTGGCTTACAAGGCAAAACAGCACAGAGACAAGCGTGAAACCTCGTGTCTGATAAATTAGCATCTACCCTCCTCGACGCGTTTCGTCATGTGACCCCCCTTCTGAGGAAGTCACATGACGAAACGCGTCGAGGAGGGTAGATGCTAATTTATCAGGCACGAGGTTTCACGTGAGTGCACCCCATTTTACTTAAAACCCCCAAACATTATATATTGTCTGAAAGCCAACACCCTATAGAATATAATGGTGGCAGTTGCAAATTTTTATGTTGCACAGTATTAGTGCAACATAAGTATTAGTATTATCAAACTCAAAAATGTAGTGAAAAATGCACCTAAGTTAAATTTAGTGACCCAAAACACAATGAAATACCCATTTATAAAATATAAAAGATGAGGTTACAACGAGTAAATAGATACCCAAAATGCCCAGGTTAAAAATTGTGTACATCCGTGAAACAGCGACAAAATGCAGTACCAAAAAAATGTCCATAGACGATGCTTTAAAAGTCCCTACTGGTCATCAGTTTTGAGATACACAATTTTTAACCTGGGCATGTTGGGTATCTATTTACTCGTTGTAACCTCATCTTTTATATTTTATAAATGGGTATTTTATTGTGTTTTGGGTCACTAAATTTAACTTAGGTGCATTTTTGTATGCATTGGCCTTAGAATTATTGCTCTCACTCTGGCGTGTGTAGCAATACCCAACATGTGTAGCGCGTTCATCGTTTTTATACATGTTTATGTTATGACGCGCGTGGTCGCAAAGGACTTTTTAAAAAAATGTTAAATTATTTTTACATTTATTTCATTTGATTTTTAAATTATTTTTAAAAACAGATATTGCCTTTTTTTACTTTACTTTAATCGCTATCTCATAGGGGGCTTACAAGCCCCCCATGTGATAGCAGATTGTTGGTGACAGGTTATTATTATACAGGATTTATATAGCGCCAACAGTTTGCACATCGCTTTACACTATAAGGAAGACATTACAATCACAATACAATTCAAGGCAAGATGGTAAGGAGGGCCCTGCCCGTGAGGGCTTACAATCTACAGGGAGGGGAGGTTCTCTTTAAGGTGACACTGGGGGTCCAAAAGACCCCTAGTATCACCTATACACTCTAAATAAGCTATTAAAGTGCAGATGACACTTCAATAGCTTATTGCTGGGCTTCAGGAGCCCAGCAATGACAGCTTTGGGAACGGAAGTGATGCGATACGCGTCATTCCTGGTCCCATAGAATGGGGAGGAGATCAGTGAACGGACGTTCGCCGATCTCCTCCCCAGCTTCCCACCGACACCCAAGATGCCGGTCCTGGGCCCATAGGAGGGGCAGCGGAGCCGGGGAAACACGACAGTCGGCTTTACAAATGTACAAAGGTTCTCAATCATCCAGGTCATAGTATATCTGTAAAAAATAAATCAAGGCAACTGGACTTTCTGTATTTTTCTTGACAACGTTTCGCTGGTCATTTGACTAGCTTTCTCAAGTCATAATTCTGAATTGAGAACACTAGTCATATAACCAGTGAAATTACTACAAGAAAAATACTGCAAATCCAGTTGCCTTGATTTATTTTTGACAGATAATTGTAACACACACTGTGTGTGTGTTTTGCTTGCAGAAATTACCCTAAAGCCTGCCATGAATATGAGAAAAACTATTTATTTCCCATCTCTTCCCCCTAAACCCTTTTCCTTTTTCTCTCCATTTACAAAAAAAAAAAAAATACATGCTGCTTTTCCTTTAGGTTAGGCAATCCTCATTGCTATTGGCCAATCGTTTTGTGGTCTAGAGGGTTTGTGAAAAATTGGTTATTAATGGAAAATAAGTATGAATGATGCTTTAAGATACATAGACATTTTATCTGAAAATTGCCCAAAGCTAAACCCTCATTGATAGGTAGAAAAGATTTGAAACGTCTGTGTAGTATCTGGCTTTGCCATTAGTTGATAGTTATTTTAGTCTCTGAGGGCAACCTATATATAATCAATGGCATCTTAAACAACATTACTGTCTCCTTGTCTGCCTCAAGGATGGCTATGTTGGAGTTGCTCTTCTTGATAATAAGTGCTTCTCATTGGTCAGCACAGTCATGTGATCGTGCTGACCAATGAGTACTTGCAATGAGTACTTTTGTTTAGTAAACTAAACAAAAGAACTAATGCAGCCACCACATTTAACATTTGTTGAGCTGCAATATATTAAGGGGGTTATTCACAAAGGCCCCGAAGGATATAGCCGTAGCTTCGGCTAATCCTTTAACTCACTTTGGGTGCAGGAGCCCTTTAGTTCAGCCGAACTGAAGGTCTGCTGTACGGGCTATTCACAATAGCTGAGCCGCCGAAGCAGACCGTTCTCCCCGAAAAAAGGATAACAGACCCTGCTCAGCAGAACTCAGCTATTGAGAATAGGGGCGAACGGCAGCGATTGAACTGACGGGCGTTCAGTTCAGCCGATACAGATGTTGGATCGGCTGAGTCGAACAGAGCCGAAGCTAGCCGATGTATGGCTGAAATCAGCTGTACTCGGCTGAAATGAATAGCCAAACGGGGTTTGTCTCCCTTCACTCCAGCAGGGTTATTCACTCGGCTGCCATCAGCAGCTTAGTGAATAACCCCCCTACATTTTTGCTTTTCAGTTTAGATTTGCTTTATCACTTAACACAATAGCTAAGCTTTTTTTTTAGTTGTAAATAGTGTTCGGCAGAATCCTTCTATAATATGTGCACCTTTCTGTCTTTTTTTCTGATAAAAGTTTTTCTCTCTGTGTTAGTAAGTACATTAATCATGTTACTACATTAAAGTACATTAAAGTCTCTTCCTTGAAGGGTGGAATGCAGAAAACTGCACAATCATCTGATCGATACTGCTACTGTCAGTGTTCCAAATCTTTGATTTCTCGGGATTGATTAAAAGAAGAAAAAGAGTAGCGTAGATGAAATGTACGGTCATTGATTTTGTATCAAGTAGGTTTTTGATCCTTTGACAAAATAACTCTGTATGTCTGATGGCAAAATCAATTTCCTACTTTGGGAGCAACACTGTAACCTGTGACCTGTAATCACAGTGGAAAGTCTATTAAGGAAGCATTGACAGCGCAGACCTCCTGAGCATTTGTTCTCAGATAGTAGGTGTGACAGCGTTGTGGCTGGCAGTTCCAGCGTTATGGAGAAATGAGCTCACCTGGCCTTGGAGACACAAGAACTTCACGTGTCAGTCACTATAATTTAAAGAATGTCAATAAGGATCCAGTGACAAGTGAAGAATGTCAGTGAGGATCTACTTCTTCTGTAAAAAGAAAACTGAAATGATTAAAGCATATAATCAGAGTATTGCTGGCCAAAGTGTTAAAAACTCTATTTTAGAAGGATCCCTCGTCTCATAAAAAAAAGATTTTTTAGTTGATTAGATTTGCTACTTTGTAATAAGTTTGTGTAGAATCCACCTTTTCAATCCCTTATAAGCCTACCAGTATGTAAACAGCAGGTAAGAGGATGGAAAAAGAGACAAGTCAGAAATAGAAAGACTGCTTTATCCTTAACAGAATATAATATAAGGATACAGCGGGTGAATGGCAGGAAGGAGCAGACACAGATGTACAGCTACCATTGATGTACAGCTAAACATTGGTATAAAACTAACTATTAGACATGTACATTTGTTCTAGTCCGAACTAACATTCGGACGAAAATCACCATCCGAATGTCCGAATAAAATAAATAATGCTGTTAAACTTAAAAACGGGCGGTGGGGATTTTTTCTTTCGGTGAGCTAGTAGCCATCTTCCACCGTGATTGACGTGGATCTACATCGCTGGACAACGTGATTGACATGTGAATTACATTGATAAACATTTTTTTTTTAATAAAGATATTGTCAAAAACTGTGAGGTGTTTTTATTGTTTTTTTTTCAAATAAAGGATTTTTTTACCATGTGGTGTGTTTATTTACTATTTTTCTGTATTTGGTGAATGAGTAGGACAACTATCCTTTACTCATTCATGAGGGGGGGGCTGGAACTGGGTGAAAGGGGGCAACCAGATTCATATACGCCACCCTGCCTGCAGACCTCAACCACCAGGCCAGGGTTGGGGTGAGGAAGAGGCCCTTGTCCCATCAACATGTTGAGGGCAGGTGGCCGGGTATGGTGCAGGGGGACACTGTCGCCCCCCCTTTTCCTGCCAAGCTGCTGCTTCGATCAAGGATCTGGCAAGGGATTTTAGGGGGGACCCTAAACCCCCATGTGGTCCCACCTAAAGTTCCTACTAGACCTAAAGGGTCTGGTATAAATGGGGGGGACACCCCACTCTTTTTTAATTTTTTTTGTTTTCACATTTAAAAACAACTCCATCTAAATAGATTTGAATAGATCCTAAAACAAAAACTTCATATCGATCTGAATTCCGAATATCGAATGGATTTGAATTTCAGAAAAGAAAAAAAAATCAGTATAGAAACAAAACAAAAACGAAAGGAAATTTTCAGCTGTGCGCAAGTCTACTTACTGCAGCTTTCTCCAAGCTCTCAGCACCACAGGAAGACTTGGTTGACAATCTCATTTAGTCTACCTGATCTGATCTGAACAAGTCTGGCTACATGTGTAAGATCTAGATCAGCATTGTTCAACCTTTAAAAATATGAAAAATCTAAAGGCACCCCAGTCTAAAATGTAAAAAAAGGACTTGCAGCCCCTCCAAAATCCATTCTAGACCCTTATCTCAGATAGGGATCAGGAGCTCCCTCTTTTTACAGTCCCCCCTATCACACTAGGAGCCCCCCTTTACATCAGAGTTGCCTCCCTTCACATCACAATCCTCTCTTGACATCAGAAGCCCCCCTTCACATCAGAAGCCTGCTTGCCCTCGGCATGACCCTATACTAAAATGTTGCAGCACCCCCGAGGAAGACAGAAGGCACCCCAAGGTGCCACGGTTGAGAAACACTATCTAGATATCTGGCAACCAAACTAGGCTTCCAGATCCTGAGAATGATCATAAAAACAGTGAGCCCATGAGCACATACATGAGCAGATTTGGTCATTGTCATTGTGTGATCTGCCTTTACAACTTGTTTATACTATATGAGTAGATGTTGTTAGGTAGGATAGTTTGTTGTGCCTATAAACAAATCAGCTTCTTAAAGTGTATCTCTAGGTTAGTTTTGAATAGAGTGGGAAAGGGTTAGACCCTCTATCAAGATTTTATTGCTGCTTGAGTACCATTGAAAGATTTTACCCTCTGGTGACCATTGTCATCTGGAAAGGGGAATTTCATAGTTTAAAGCTGTCTGCAGAACAAGAGGAAAGCGGAAATGTCCCAATGGATACACCTGTTACATGCACAACATCGTCACCAATAATACATGTGTTTTTAACATGAGCCTGTAAATGTATTTTTCAAGCAAAGTAAACTTTTTACATGGTTTGCATGCATTTTCCAAAAGAAGTGCATTTTATGCATAGCTCCATATTTTAAAATGCACTCTTAGTGTGCTTTACATCTGCTTTACATGACTATCAATAAGAATTGAATCTGCTGAGTAGAACATCAAGCAGCATATTGTACACTTGGGGAAAAAATAGCAGAAAAAGAACCAGGATACAGGTTACTGACATATAAAAGTATAATTCAAGTTTTGAGTGTTAAATGAGCATTTGTTTTTGATGTATCCATTATATGGGAATTTCCCCATTATGGGATTTCTTCATTATATGGGGAAAGGCAGACAGATGTGGGCAGAGGAAAAAGGACTAGTCGGCAGTATTGTCTGTGGTCTCTTGCAGCTGGTCCTTTTCTCATTAATGTCTCTATGTGGAGGCTGCCATCTTAGTAGAGGCAGAGCTTTGCTTTCTCATATCAGAGTGTTCAGCAGAGCGTTTTTGATAGCCTCAAATCCTGCGCAAACATACTAACATAACAACTCTTCACCTTTTGAGTTCAGTTTCACGTAATAAGAAATGACCCAGAATAAATGTCCTCCAATAGTAACATACTGTATCTGCACATCTTTACACACATATTGATTCCAAATAGTTTGAAAACTGAAAACATATTTTCATAAACCAACATTTTTATTACGGAGGATGCAATGGTCTTAAAGCTGATCTCCACCTCTCCAGGGTTGCCTTCCCCTGCTGAAAAAGGCTGCCCAGCTACTGTGGAGCATCATGGATGCCTGTCAGCCCCACATATATGTAACAATTAAGTGTAATTTGTATAACAGAGGAATTTCATGAAACACCATTGTATCTGAACTGTCCACAGGACATAACACCAACTTTTTATTCAATGCTTCATGTGCCAGTCATGATGAGATGATGATAGGCGCGGGCATAGTCACACCATGCAAGGCATGCATGGACAACAAATGTCCTGTTGTTTATTTAGGAGATTAGATAATGTTGATATACATTTTGGAAACACAACAGATGTAGCGATCAGATCTAGTGAGCCAGTAGAAGCTGTAGATATATTTTGTTTTCTAGTTCTTTAAAATGGAACTCAAGGCCAAACTCAAGATCTCTCATCAGTTCCTGTTCCAGTGGCACAACAAGTGAGATGAAGTGCAGGGAAATCCTTTCTTTGAAAGTAGTTGTTAAAAGCACACTCCATCCTTTGTACCATGTTTCATGATACACTCATATTTAGAGTGTAACATGAAGTAGGGTCACCCACACTCAAACTGCCCTTACTTACCTGAATTGCAGGTTTCTTCTCCCCACAGGATTCTGCTACAAGCTCCATTGGCCACTGCAGTAGAGGGGCTGATGTAGATCTCAGTGGGGCACAACTGTGGTGATGTCACTTCCCCCAGTCCAATAACAGCAGGTCAATACCTTTATATGGAACTGGGGCTGGAGAAATAGTCAGCAGGAGGCAGTGCAGTGCATCTGTGTTCCACTGATTGCTTTGCAGACTTCAATGCAAAAAATGTATAAATGCATTTTTTTTTTGTTTGTTCATGTGTGTGCATTTATTTATGTTTGAGAAAAGGTGGACTATGTCTTTAATGCAGCTACTGTATACCCTACTCTTCTGCTGGTGAAATTTTGTATTTACCCTCACTTTCTGTAATGGTGACAAGGGTGATCATGACAAGTAGTGAGTGTGAATTTGCCCACGGGTTATACAAACAACAATGAAAGATCCTTCCTCACTGGGTTGAAAACTAAAACAAGAATTTTAGACTGTTTTTCATGGTTTTATTTTGCACACAGATAACATTTAGAACACTGGAGATGTGTATTTTTCCAAGATTTAATCTGTATCATACACCATAAAAAAAAGAATTGTTGCAAAGGTATTCCTCAATAAATAGAAAATACTCCTAAAGTCAAAAACTTGTTGGTCTGCCTAAGATGTGCTCAGTGGCTGTGCTTTCCTCTGAGGTCACAATAGTGCCTCTGCTGGTGATCTGTATAACTGCAAGAGAATAGTAATTACAGTTCAACACTGTATGCTGTAAAGCAATATGTACTGCTCATATAGCAGTCAATCTCTTTCTTCCAATGCATAATATTAGATTTAAGTAAAAAAACACAATGTTTCTCATGCACCCAACCTCTTCTGTGCTTTGGTGTTGTTTATAGTCTATATACTGGACTTTACAGGACAGATAATTCTTATTGTTACATCAGAGTTAGTATTATTTTTACATTCCTTAAAAAAAAGAATAAAATATAACAACTTGAAAAAAAAAATTGTCCTTACACAAATGCAAAATCAATGAATATACGACATGGCCAATATGCTTTAAAGGAGCTCTGTGACTTATTTTTACAATAGTCTTATTTTACCATCACTGCTGGTGACATATATGCTGGGCAGAGATTTGGCTATCCTGTCTCTATATGTCCACCTTGTTGTGTGGGGCAAAAAAGTTCTGCTCTAGGTAGATGATCAAACTGTCCTGGTGGTGATGCTACCAAGTGTTTAGCTCATTTTGTAGCAAAATACTCCAAATTTATTATGTTTCTCTGGGAATCCAAAGCTTCGAACACCAGGTTCCGGAGGTCCACAGTTAAGCCGGGCGAAGGCAATGGGATATCGAATGCTGCCATCATCCAGCCATCCAGCATCACATCGATCAAAGTCCTGGAACTTCCAGGCGGCAAAGAGCTGACCAACTTTGGCAATCTTAGCGTTATCTTGCACACACGCTTCTTTGGCTTCAGCAAACGTGAGCTTGTCAGGGTGCTCTAGGTAGTAAACCTTTCCTGTGGGACAGGAAGTTAAACAGTTTAAACAATCCGTAGAAAAAGCAACGATAGAGGCAAGGTTTATCCTATTCAAGGGAAGAATGTGAACTAAAGTATTTCAAAAGTCAAAAAAAATTTTTTTTAGTGAGTTAGAGACAGTGATGAGGAGTTAGAACTCCTGTTTTCATTGCCGTCTATGACCTTGCTGGGGAGATTTAACCTCTCAGATTGTCCTAGTCACCATTATTACTGTAACTGAGTTATTGTTACTGTAACTCCAAGTTATGGAGAATAGAACATGATGAGTTGTCACTAGAATGGGAATGGAGTGCTAATTATGCATTGAGGACACTGGTGACAACTGTTTCAGAAGTCATTTCCATTATTTTGGAGAGATTTACTCTCCCTTCCCATTGTGTCTATAACACAGGAAGTAAAGGGAAATCTTCCCCATGGAACACAGATGACAGAAAATAACCTGAGAGGGATTTTAATAATCCCCTACTCAAAATTAAGATTTTTTAAAATATATATACCTAAATTATTATTATTATTATTATTTAATTAAAACCTGTGTGAATGTTGCCTTTCATAAGGCAATGAAAGCTCTGTATTACTCATTTTCAGCCAGGGTGACATAAAGCAAACTCTGTAAGAAGAGATGCATGCTAGTTGGAATGAGGCTCCTGTAATAAACTATTTGTGGATTTCCCGTAACAGGCCGCTGAACTAAAAATAAAAGTTGACTTATATAGAAAGAAAATATAGGAATATATCAAGCAGCCTATGTTCATTCAGTAGGCAAAATAGCCGAAACTGAACTAAACAAAATGCATGTATATTCTGTATATATTTTATATGTATATATTTTCTTATAGCATCAACAATCATTTGCGCAGTGCTTTACAAAAAATAATTTTTTGGCATTGCCAGGTAAATAGGAAATATTGAGTCTGATTTGCTTAAGGAGTTATGAATCTTCAATAATAAATTGTGTGAATATTTAAAACAGTTATCCAATCATGTGAAAAGCAAATTCATTTTTTCTTTCTTTGTGTGCACATAATTGGCTTTTCAAAGTTTACGGGAATTTGCTTTTTACATGATTGGATAACTGCAGTAAATATGCACATAAATGACTCCTTTGGTAAATCAGATCAATCGCATATTAATATTTTGTAATATGCAGCTAGCAAGGTAGATCCTGGCTCATTTTCACATTTCCAGCATTTCTGTAGTAAAAAGCCAGTTTTTACAGAGCTCAATAGCTCTAACTGAAATTAGGATGCATGAGTAAGTAAGTTAGAAGTGACAAATCTCACTCACTCTACCTTCAGGCTGTTAGCAGGTTTAAAAAAAAGACGCAGAAGGGTTGATTTACTGAAGGGGTAAAGACTAAGGCTGGCCATATATAAACATCAATAGATTCCTGTTTAATGGAAATGGAGAAATCTCCTCTCCTGCTTATTATATTCAGGCAGGCGAAGCACCTACACCTGCCTGAATGCCGGAACAGTGACTGGACCTGATAGGAATGTTTGCCTGTTAATTTTCCACCTGGTTCAGTCTTATTTTAAATTGACCCTTGTCAAGTCAGCAGTGCCGACAGGGCTACCCATTGCTCGAATTTCACCTGATTCAGCAGGAATGGGAGGTTTTCGAGCCATGTATTTACAGCTTTGCTAAGTGAAAGTTCACTTAGAACGTTTTATGTTTACTGTGCTTATTAAATAAGGTCAAGTTGTGTTGTCTTTGAATATCCACTCGTGTACAATGATTATTAGAAAGTAGGATGTATTCTTGCACATGATTAGACAACAGAAGTGAACATGGTTTCACTTAGCTTACTTAGCTTAGTGAATGCTCGCTCCTTTAATAAAGAAACTCCAGTGCCTAAAAGAGAAGAAAGACTCTAGATATACTGTATATATAGGAACAGATATTATATCCTAGTGGAATTCCTGTCTTGAAGAACAATAAAGCTAGTTTTACCTACAGCATAGCAGGTACAACTTCTGTCAGGTTTTTACTGCTTCCCGTGTCCCCATTGGGAATATCTATGCCTTACTCCCTGTCCCAGAGAATCAACATGAGGTGAGAGAAATCTCCCTGACAGCTGTCATGAGTACAGTTGACAACTGTGAAAAACTTCCCATTTATTCTTATTCTAGTGACAACTGAAATGTGTCTCCCCAAAATTAACACAAACAGCAATAAAAACATAATGATCCCCGAACCTCTTCTCCAATCTGCCCAAAACTAGAAATGTTTACTTTACTTGACGCAACCTCAAGACACTGTGCCATTTTACCAGAGACAGCTCTGCTGTATTTAAGTGGATGCCACAAAGGATTTATAAGTCAATAAACATTAGACATGTGCACCAGCTTCCCCCCAATTCATACCAGACCCTTTAGGTCTGGTAGGAATGTTAGGAAAATGGCAATTCAAAAGCAAAGGAAAAAAAAAACTTTAAATATTAGTTGACTTGAACCTAGGACGTTAGCAATGGGAATCCTTTGCTCTAACCTCTACACTATAGCCTCTGTACTCTAAGCATAGATGTGTTGTAGAGGTAAAATGGTGTCAATGGTGCAACGAAATTCGTCCAATAACGAATTTCGGGAAATCGGGAATTTCGGATTCGTTTGCATTCGTCTTAGCTGTAATTCGGAATTCGGATGCATCCGAATCTCCGAATTTCCGAAAATTCGTCCAAAACGAATTTCGGACTGAACCGAATCGCACATGTCTAATAAACATAAGTAAAGTATGGTGCATTAAAAAGAAACTGAACTCTCACCTTTCAAAGCAGAAGAAAAGCAGAAAGCATCAAATTTGTGCAAATGTTTGTGACGTTCTCCATAGTTCCTCACCCCAGGTGCAGTGTCCTTTCCACCACAAGGTTCTCTGGGTAAGGTGATGGGATACTGGACAGTGCCATCCCTTATCCATCCAGCATTGCACCAATCCAGACCCTCCTCCCAGGCTTTATAGAGCTGTTCAAATGAAGCCATCATAGAGTCTTGTCCCTCACAGGCTTTTTTGGCATCGTGGAAATTGAGCTGGTAGCGTCCATGATGAGGCTGATATGGAAATACAACACCTGCACACAGAAATATTTGTTCAACAAATCAATCATCACAACTTTAGAAGGAACCTTTTTTTTGTTTGTTCACTAAATATGACCAGATCATCTAAACTATATCATCTTGCTATCAACACCAGGCTTTATGTTTCCCAGGCCTGGTCAATTTTTTCTAAGCCAAATCTAATGCAAGTGAGCTAACTCTGCAAATAGAGTTCAGCAAACTCAAAACAATTGGATACAAGTTAAAAGGACAAGGTCTCAGACCTACACTCAACAGTGACCCCAACAGCCATGTGCCTTCTATTGTTCATTGAACTCTATGCACTATTTTTGCCCTGTTGCAAATGGTAATTAATTACGGTACATTATTATTGGCATATATATAGCACCAACAATGTATGCAGCACTGTACATGATCCACATTCACATCAGTCCCTGCCCTGAAGAAGCATAGAGTCTAAGGTTCCCAGTTCACAAATGTTTTCTATGTGCCCTGTTCACACCACCCATGCAGGTGTGATGGGCAGTGCTCTGAGCTGTGAAAAAATGGAGACATGCTGCATTTTTTCACAGTGCACTGGATGTCACTGCGTGGGAAACCACGCTGCTGTGTGGGGACCGGAATGGAGTGTACACACTGCCGGAGTTGCACAGTGCACTAGCCAGTTTGCTAAAACACAGGCTTGTATGAACAGGCCCTAAAATTTAACTGAGCCATATATGATGCAAGACAGTCAATCCAACAAGCAAAGAAGAAAAGTGGTGTTTTAAATGACCAGAATATTAGTTACATGGTGTCTCTCGAAAGGTGTAATTCTGGTCATGCTGCCCAGTCTGCAGTCCAGACTGAATTATGATCCTCCTTGTTTTCCAGAGAATGATCACTGGCTATACCCTAAATTCATCTTTTAGCAGAGACCCATTGCCAGCGATGGACAGGAGTGTCAGGTTCTTTAGAAAAGGCATTTGTTCGACATCTCCCTCTATGCTTTACTTCTAGAACTGACAATCTTGATCAATTTGTGGCTAAGTTAGATTTCAAGTATAGTTTATTAAGCGACACACGGGGCTCTCTGCTCCCTTTATCGCTGCTCCCAGCAGCCTCTCAGAAGTTATAAAAGTTTTGAAATTGAAGACTAACTTGGTTAACACAGTACAATGTTTGTCTTTTTGAGGGTGCACTGATAGCATACCTGTACCTCAATTGTTGATGCTATACCTTAGCATGGCTCATGAACTGAACAAGGATAGAGATATATGCCTGAAAATCACCAGCATACACTTTTTGTTGACTTTATCACTGGTGCAATGATGGAGTAATAAGATTACAGCTCTAACAAAGGGCTGCAACCCCCCCCCCCCCCTCCTCTTTTTTCCTCTAAACCCTTGGTTCTCAACTGGTGGGTCGTGACCCAAAAGTGGGTCGCGAGCCCCTGTGCAGAGGGTCGCCGCATGCCTTCCACTTTTCCAGGTGAGAGGCTCCTAAGCCTCCCCCTAAGCCTCCCCCTAGCACAGCACTGTCAGTTCTCTTGCCAAGCAGCCATTTAAAATATGCTTCCCGACGCCGAGTGTTAGCTTGAGGGGAGATGGGATGGGTCGATGGCTGCGAGAAGGTTCCATCCATATGTGCATTGCTTACAGCTCCCTCACATGTCCTACAGGGCACGCAAGGGAGCTGTACAAGCAATGCACATATGGAGGGAGCTCCGTCACAGCACAGCAGCCCACACTGGACCCCAGGCTGAGGATCCACTCCAGTTCTCATATGGTAGGGAGGCTGGGTTGACCTTAAAACATTTTTTGGAGTGTGTATGAGATTGTGTCTGTGGTTGTGTATGTATGCCAGTGTTTTTGAGGGCCTGTTCACATGAGTACAGTGCGTTAATCACATAGAATCATGTGATTAACGCACTGTACCACGCAATCGCACCTACCGTGCATTCTGGTGTGGGAGGTGTGTTGCGTTGCCATTCATTTGAATTGTACCCCAAACGCACCTTCCACCCACAGCTCGTATGTCCGCAGCGGAACACGCGGTACCCTAATTCCGTGCATTGCACTGCGACTTGGGTCACAACTTAATGACCAAGGACAAATGTGGGTCCTGAGATTACACAGGTTGAGAACCACTGCTGTAAACCCTTCACAATAGGTTGTCTCCACATACAATACACCAAGGAGTGTTCATTCTTCTATCTTATTCCATTTTTTTTCTTGTCATATAAAATGTATTTCCATATTAACAGCATTGGTTCATGAAGAAACAATTGATTTTGATCACCTAACGTTAATCACCTAACGAGTCCTCACGGGCAGGACCCTCCTTACCATCTTGTTTTGATTTGTATTGTAACTGCAGTGCCTTCCTTATATTGTAAAGTGCTGCACAACCTGTTGGCTCTATATAAATCCTGTATAGTAATAATAACTTGTCATACACCTCTCTTCATAAATAAAATAATTGCAACAGCAAAATATTGTAAAGAGGAAAATTGTTTTTTTTTTCAAGTGATGTTGGCTGATTATTATGTTTAATGAAATATTGTGTAGCCTGTCCATTTACCATAAAACATTCTATGCCTTTTGTGTTTATTCAGACCTAGGTAGGGATAGCTACATGCTATTGGGCATTTGGAAATAGTTTTGTAGACAGTGACATCCAGTGGCTACTTTTAGAAAATCTCCATGGAAGTTATGACTTACGCACATGCTAGGGGGGGATATTTATTATTAGGCAGGATTTACACTGCTGTGGTGAGTGAATGTGCGATATGCTGTGCGTTAACGATCATTGTGTTAAAGCGATATTAAATTCAAAAGGTTTTGAAGCTTTTTCAAATGCTGATGAAATCACTTACAATGGATGCTGCTCCTTCATGTTTGAAAGTTTTAGCTTCCTACAGAATCATCTGGTCCTCTGAGCACTGGCCCTGATCCTGTTTAGGCTAGGTTCACACGTGGGCGACTCCTCACCTCACGGCAATCGTGCACAAAACCGCACGGATTGCCGATCGCTCATGGAGTCGCCCACCGCAGGCGATCACGCTGTGGGTGCCATTATTTTCTAATGGCACCCCAGTCGCGCTGTGTGGATCGCACGGTTTCCCACGTGTCATGTGTTGCAAAAAAAAGGTCGCTTTTTTTAGCGATTGCCATGCGGATATTACCCCATTGCAATCAAGCACACGATCGTGCTGCCCCGGGACGCGCCTCCTGGGTGTTGTGCAGGTGTGAACCTAGCCTAAAGGGGGTATCTTTTCCCTTGCAGGGTCCTTTGGAGCCCTCTTGTGTATGTAAGTAAGCTGTGTGTGCCTAAACAAACACACAGGCATAGCAGGGCAAACTGCTTCCCTTCTCCAAGCTAGCTGCTGGAGACTGCTCTGTCCCTTGTAATCTTGAACTGGACAGGAAGTTCAGGGAAGGTGAGCTGAGGGATTGGAGCTTTTGCAACCATGATGGCTGGAAGTGTTTGGGAAAAAATGTAAACAAATACTTTGCTGGGCAATATACATAAACAAAGTTTGAGAGTTTATACTACTTTAAGGCACACTGTTTATTAGATGGGCAGCCTAATGCACCAAGACGCACCAAAAAGCTTGCATGCAGTACTTTTTGTAAGATAGTGTACCACAATTCACAGAAGAGTGGTGCTCTGCATTGTACTGCACACAGCATAGCAGGTAAGCTACATTGTGGTGCCATTAAAAATGACACAGCAGTATACCAACAAGCATAACACATGTTTTCGCAAGTTACCAACAGCACAACAGCGTGACCCCAGCCTATAGTAGCTACATGTCAATTACTTGCTAATTTATGGGTGTGTTTTGCTAACAAAGCAGATTTCGTTTTGCGTGATTGTGTGACCAAATAGTGAATGCGTATTTTCTCTATTCTACTTCAACTGCAAGCACCTCTTTTGTGAGTTAAGATATCCCTTATATCTGTCATAGAATAAAGAAGTGCTGAGGAACACTTTTTAAACAGCCACAAATATGCTCATTGTGTCTAATTTATCTTGCACGTTGCATACAGATAACACATCTCCCTAACTTGCCTAAAATATAAGATGTGACAGATTAGTAACTGCAATTATTGAGGCAGTATTAATCAATGTCCACAATTCTGTCCTCTGCCTCCACTTATTTACATTTTGTCACAGGAATCAGAAGAATCATTTAAACTTGTATATATTATATTGATCTATGTAACATAACAGACCTCTGTGCACACCGATATAGTAAACACAGATTGGGAGTGTACTGCAGTGACTAAGGAGTGTATTTATAAACCATTTGCAGAGTTTTGGCTTTGCAGGAAACTCCTATGCTCCTCGGCTCCATATAGTGGCCATGATGTGGAGTAAACAACCTACAGCAGCTGATAAGATTTGTCAGGTTGGTGAAGAGATTATTTCTGATTGGCTAATACTTTTTAACTTTATACACAATATCTCTTACCGTTCTTATCAGACCATTTAACAAGTATAGAGATAAACTGTTTTCTATCTTTTCTTATATTTGCAATATATATATATATATATATATATATAGATATGTATATAGATATTGATATAGCATGTCAACACGTCAACATGTAAATCTAACAGACAAGTAAAAGATTTACCAGAGACCTTCACTTATTCTAGAATCATAAAACATTTTCTTGTATTTTTAACAATTATTATTCTTGTTGATTTTAATTTACTATCTAATCATCCATTTTCTAAAACTAGATTATTTTATATTTATTACGTCGCAACAATCTGCCACCATAGTTTCAATATTCCTGGAGACCAAACACTATACTAGAAATGGATCTATGCCATCACAATGCTAGTCAAAGGGCATTTTTATTGACTCACCACATTTGCGAAGCATATGGCAAAATAGCTCTTTTCACCTTCTACTTTTCTAATGAGACCCATCCCCATCCCCCCCGGGTTTAGTAAATTCACTCTTTTGGATTATTTTCTTAAAGAAAGCCTATAGTAAGAGAAATATGGAGGCGGCCATTGCTTAAATCAAAATTCAGCATTAGGTAAAGTGCAAACATAGTTTTCTATCATTGTCTGGAACCATATCTTAAATACGATTAAATACACTCACTTCCAAGCAAACTGTCCTCCATCTACGCTAAACAGTGTGGATGGAGGAATCTCCCACTGGGCCAAGCTTCAGTATCTTCCTAGTCGGCCCTGCTGGCTCTCAAAACACGTGAACAATCTGATGAATGCAGGCATTGTTCAGGTGTTTTGAGAGCCAGCGGGACTGACTAGCAAGATACTGAAGCTTGGCCCAGTGGAAGATTCCTTCATCCACACAGTTTAGCATAAATGGAGGAATCTGTTGCACTTTTTTCATCTGACCATAGAAAGTCTGCAGATAATCTATAGGTGCATTGCCAGCTTTAGAATGTGTGCATCTATGGTGGAATGTGACCTTGGCCAGGGTGGGGAGTAGGGAAACTATTAAACTTTTAGCCCTAGTTTCTCACCTCTTAATTCCAGTTCTACAATGCCACTTTCATCTTCAAGCCCATCAATGATTTCGCACTTGTACTTTCCATGATCCTCCAGGCGCAAATCAGTAATGACAAGAGAAACCTCATCTGGAACACGCTGGCGCAAGTGAACCCGACCTTTGTATTCTCCAAAGCTACGCTGCCTTAAACCGATTGCCACCAGCACATCCTTCTCCTTGGTGTTATCTTTGTGCAGCTTGGACCACTTAACACGAAATCTTCTCGGTGACTGTAATGCTGGCTCATAGTGGAACGAACATGGAAGTGTAATGTTACCTCCACGATAACCAAAGAGGTCATCTTCTGGTGTATAAACCACAAGCTTCACACCATTGAAGTGAATTGCTGAAATGTAAACAAATATGTTCATATGTAAAAGGAGAGAAAATTCAGCAATAGTCATGTATTCTTATTCTTTAAAGCATCTCAGTGGAGTGTGGAATGTACAGAAATTGGTCTCTTTATTAGTACTTAACTTAGGTTTATTTCTTTATCATTATAAGGTGCGTTCACTAGAGCCATTTTATATAGAGAAAAATTCGTATACGTATATATATATATATATATATAAATATGTTTAATTTAGAAGGAATAGAAAAGTAAGTTGCGGACATGTGTTGTGGTTATAAAAAAAATCTTTAGCTGTTACTGCATGTCTTTTTCAACTTGAACACTAGGTGGCACTAATTTATAACAAGAAATATCTAGTCAGTGTATAGATAGAGTATATGGCACATCAAGGTAAATGTCAGCCACATTTGTTGGATTCATTACTGGGTAGAAATTTAAATGAAAATACTCCATGAATACAAGTCTACAATTTAAAGCATCAATTCTGAAACAGAATTGCAGAAGCTGGCTAGAAGTTCTTGGCATGACTGACACTGCAAATGCATTTAAAGTATAACTACAGCCAAAACTTTTTTTGTTTTGGATAGTGTGGGAAAGGATTAGAACTTCTGTCAGGTTTTATTGCTGACCAGGACTGTTGGAGAGACTCACTGCCCTGGGGGCAACCTTATCCGCAGATAGGAAGAGAAGAAAACTGTTCAACAGCAATACAGACAGAAGTAATTTTTTCTTTTAAGTTGAGTAGGTAAAGACTAGTACCCCTGCAGCATCCACACATGCAACACCCATCATTAGAGGTCTTTTTCTGGTACATAGCATATTCCGAAGAAAAAAAAAATTCCTTAAGTTTGGCTTTAAAGTGACACTAAATTCAGGCGTTAAATCTTAAAAATGCATTCAAGTACCTTAACTATTAACAAAAAATGTAGCTTATTTGTATATCACTGTAGATCCTCAAATCATCTCTGAATTGCTGACACGGTCCTTCCTTCTGGAGGATGGCTACTTTTGTTCCCCATGGTCCCTGTGTGTGTTGTAAAGGAGGCAACGCTCCAAGCTCACTCCTGTGATAGACTACAATCTCACTTTTAGTTTGCTGATTTGTTTCGAGATTGTAGTCCATCACGAGAGTGAGCTTGGAGTGGTGACTACTTTACATCACACACAGGGACCATGGGGAACAGAAGTAGCCACCTTCCAGAAGGAAGGACAGTGTCAGCATGAATTCAGAGATGATTTGAGAATCTACAGCTGAATGATACACAAGATCCAGTATTGTTAGCAGTTGAGATACTTGGATGCATTTTCAGGATATACAGTATCTCCTGAGTTTAGTGTCACTTGTATCATTGCCAGCCATAATGTATTATAAACCACATAAAATAAATATATTAAACAGAGCAGTTGTCATTGTTAGCAACAGACACCCCACCCCTTCTTAGAAACAGATATTGATTACTGTCACATATACTAAGGTCAACCCATGTCCCAGTGGTGGTGGTTAGACTTTGGTCTAATGTTTCCAAGTGATGTGTAATCTTGCTGGAGGCTTTCTGAATATGCTGCATTGTAACAACAAACGTAAGAGGCTCTTAATAATACTGTGTGACTCCAGGAAGCACAGACGTCACTGAATTCTGATGTCTGGTCTTCTTGACCCTGTGTGACATCTGCATGCCTCTTCCATTTGCTCCTTCTCTGCCTTGTAATGAATGACATACATGACTGTCAGATCTCTTACCTAATATACTCTTGGCTTTCTGGTGAAAATCTCTTTTAATAACAAAGACTGTTCATAAACATATCAGGAGAGACCGTAACATGCACTTAAAGGAGAACTATGAGGCGAGTTAAAATCACTCAGCCTCATAGAGGTCTATTCGTTAAGCTCCCGAGGGCAGCCGAGTGAACAACCGACCCCAAGTGAAGTGAGCCGAACACTGTTCGGCTATTCACTTCAGGCTGGTACGGCTGATTTCAGCCGTACATCGATTGAATTCAGCCGTACATCGGCTTCTCTCTGCAAGTGGCCGGAACCAGCCGTAAGATCACGGCTGGCTCCGCCCAGCTGTCAGAAGCAGGCGGCCAGCTTCGGCTTTCAGCACGGCTCAGCCGAGCCGATGCATATGCGTTCGGCTCAACTGAGCCACTCGGCCACGTTCGGGAGCTGTACGGGCTATAGTGAATAGCCCGTACAGCACCCCTTCGGTTCTACTGAACCGAAGGGGTCCTGGGGCCGAAGCTAGCCGAAGGATCGGCCGAAGCTACGGCTAGATCCTTCGGCAGCTTCGTGAATAGACCCCATAGTTCTAGCCGACCTGTGACAATGAAACTGTCACAGGTCGGCTCAATAGATCGGGAAGTGAGCAAACACATACCGTCGCTCGCTCACATCTCGATCAGGTCCCTGCAGAGAGCCATGACTGTCACTCATGGCTCCCTGCAGGGATTCCCCCCTCCCCTGTCTGAGTCTCCAGTGCTGACTGGCGGAACGGATGGGGGAGGGGGTGTGTACAGCTGGCTCTGCCTCTAGATAGGCAGAGCTAGCTGTCACTCACGCAGCTGGGTGGATCCAGACAGTAATGTTGGGATCCGTCCCAGCCGCAGCGGCTCAGTATACCGCGAGCTGTAGCTCGCGGTATACTGAGCTTTGGGTGACGGGAGGACACTAGTTTGTGTTCTCCCATTACCCTTAGGGAAAAGCCCTGACCCCATAGTTCTCCTTTAATATGTATAGCCGCAAGGAAAATAATGAATTAAACATTTACATTTATTAAGGGTAGTTATATTCAATATGAAGCTGAGAGCAAGAACATGGGGACATGACTTCAATTTAGCAGGAGGAAAGTTCAAAACTAACCATAGAAAGCATTATTTTATTGAATGAGTAGGTGATGCTTGGAACAGACTTCCAGCAGAGTTAGTGAGCCAACCAACAGTAAGTGAATTTACACATGCTTGGTATACACATAGGTCTATACTCAGGCAAAAAGTTTCAATACATAAATACAATATGAAAAACTGCCGTCATTCTGCTATCGCTCTTCTATGTTACTGTCATAATCTATTAAATTATATTCATGTAAAACCAAAACTGTCTCTGATTTTCTGTCCTTACTGATTAGCATTCCTCTGAACTGCTGCTGCCCGTTTGATGACATGGCTTGGTATATAACATAATAGTTGAAAAGACATCCTTTTAGTCAGGACCTTCTCAACAAACCGTGGGGAATAATAATTGCACCCTGCCAGCCTTCATTGTCTATAAACAGATGTGTAATCTGCCAACATTTGAGAAGAAACTTGATGAAAAGGATGAATACTCAAGCCCCAATTGCAGTGACTCTAGCAGAATAAAAACAGTCTTCACTAAAAACAATATCAGGTATCAAACTCTACATTACTATGGCAGCTGCCCTTGTCAATACAGTCACCTCTACCACTTTTAAGCCACCTAGTAACAACAGTGGCATATAAATGTATGGGTTTGTTGGAATCCCCCACGTTTTGGGGTCTGTGGTGACTACTACCTTAGCTGTGTTCCCTGTAGTTCTGATGTTACACAGGGTTTTCAGGTAACAACCCATTCACATACATTGTATACATTGTGATAATTTCCTAAATGTCATTATTGTCTAGGAACATATTTTGTCATACTGAATAGGACATGTTTTTTTTTTACTTTTTAACCTGCACCCCTTGTGTGGATCAGCTTTTCTATCAATATGGTAAGACAGAATTTACATCTAATGTCTATAACTTAAAGGTGGTCATAGACTGATAGGATTTTCATATGAATATTCATATGAGAAATCTCATCAGAACATTCAATAATGGCATTGACTTGAGACTTGATGAATGTAGTTTGTTTTTTTTTAAAAAACACATTC
Organism: Nanorana parkeri; assembly: GCF_000935625.1. NCBI lineage: Eukaryota > Metazoa > Chordata > Amphibia > Anura > Dicroglossidae > Nanorana > Nanorana parkeri. Next base: position 2,784,481 of record NW_017306310.1, on the reverse strand, counting down.
ACTGTTAACATTTAATTCCAGAAAACATTACAGAAAATGTTCACTATGAAAATGTTTCACTATGTTTGAAAGGAATTATCATTTCAACTCTATTAAATATTGAAAAATTGAACAAAAAGAAATGTTTTTAAACAAAATTCTACAGGTGTTCAAGTTATTCAGACTTGCAAGTTATTTACTTAGGAATCCATTTAAAAGTTAATGAGTATCAGATTTGAGTAGCTTTCTTTCAGAGGTTAACCTTCCTCTTCATACATGAGTTCTCTTGTCATTCTTGGACATCTGAGAGATGAGATTAAAGTTCATTTAAGCTGGCCATACACTGTTAGAAGCATTTAATGTTGCCATCTTGGAATCACTTAATTTGGTTCAAAATCCCTAGAAAATGTCCTCCATACCGGCTACTGGAATGAAATCCCAGATGTGTAGAATAGGTCTATTTGAAGAAGAAGTCCATGAACCCATCGCACTCCTGACCGCTGACTGTGATGTCCAGCGGATGGCGCCGTTACATAACACAAAGCATAAATGGGGCACTGGCACTCCAAATGTTGAATTGCGGGTCTTTTATTGATGAAAGTGCAGCATATCACAAATGCAACATTTCAGGGTCACGCAGGATGCCCTTCTTCAGACAAGACATGTGATGACATGACACATGTCTTGCATGAAGTAGGAGATCCTGCGTGACCCCGAAACATTGCATTTGTGATGCACATCACGCAGAATCCCCTTCTTCAGGCAAGATATGTGATGACATGACACATGTCTTGCCTGAAGAAGGGGATCCTGCGTGACCCCGAAACATTGCATTTGTGATGCACGTCATGCAGAATCCCCTACTTCAGGCAAGATATGTGATGACATGACACATGTCTTGCCTGAAGAAGGGGATCCTGCATGACCCCAAAACGCTGCATTTGTGATATGCTGCACTTTCGACAATAAAAGATGCGCAATTCAACATTTGGAATGCCGGTGCCCCATTTATGCTTTGTGTAAACTGGGTCTTTCTCCTCCATCGCAAGATGGAGGTAAGAACTGGAGAGACATGGATGTCACAGTGGTGACATTCCACTCCAATCAGGAGGGGATCCTTGCTCAGATCCCCTCCTGATCAGCCCATGTGAAAGGGGCCTAACACAGAGAGCAAGGCTATTTAATCAAAGTAAAATCAGGTTTTTGCTCTAGATTCTCAGAATATATAAGCCTTTCCTAACCTTTTTTCCCACAACAGACACTCCTGCTAGAAATGAATATACCTACAGCTCTAGGTACATTAGTATTATCAATAAGTTGTAGAAAGTATTAAATTGAAGAATAAATAATGTAGTATACTGATTGTATTTTACACCCAAGGCAGTTCCGTCCTTACATCCGTGGTAATTATAGGTGGGAGAATAATTAATTGTTGTTTACTTCTCAAGGAACCCCTAGCAGCCTCATGAGGAACCTTGGCTGAGGAAGGCTTCAGTAGACTGGAGACTACACATACAGTATATGTAACAGAAACGTAACAACTACCATTTCAAAAGCTTGCTATACAATGTTATAATACAACTTTTGAGGAATTACAACCACATGCCTTTTTAAGAACCCAGCATTGGTGCTAAATATCCCATTGGTGCTAAATATCCTGACCACACAGATTAAAATTAATAAGATATTAATTTGTAGCGGAGGTGCTGGGGTGGGCGTTGTGATAATTTACAAGGGCTCCTGCACAAGGTAACCACTGGCATTGCACTACTGCTCCTACACAGGCTGTCGAAAGAATCCTCACTATAGGTTTGGTTAAATTGGCAAGGTATATCTAGTTATTTATGGGTATGAGTTACATAGGTAAGACTTTATTTGATTCTTATGTGGGAGGTAGATGTATATCCATGGAGCAGTGTTTTCACGCAGAACATTCTATATCTCTGGGACATGATCTCCAGGCTTTGGTCGTATTGATACAACCTGTATCAAAAGTCAGTGGTGAACACAGTAGAGCACATCCCAAATTGAATCCACAGCATTTTGTGGGAGTGCTGCTCAAGTCTTTAAGGTGTTAATAATCTTGAGTTTCCTTTCAAACTAGGCATGGTCTGTAAGCAGCATACTGTATGCACTTTAAGCTCTATATAAAAGGGGTTAATATCGTTTGTCCTAAATTTCAGTCCAGGGCTCTAAAAGTCAGGTCATTCAACAATGCATGCAGCTGGTGGCATTTTATTGATAGATGTGTCAGAAAATAACAGGTTTAGTGAGAAGCGGTAAGCATGCATATTGTCCAAGGTCTGATTCCAAGAATTTACTTTTTTAGATGTGTAATACAAGGCAATTAAAAACAAAATATAAATCTTGCCTACCTTCTCCATTTCCATTGCTAGAGATGTTATTTAGGATGTGATCATAGTAGAATCCATTGTAGAATGGAAGGCATTGACAAGTGGCGAAGAGCAAGAGTGAAACGGTGAGTTGTGTCTGCATTGTATGCCAATGGGGCTGCACTCCAATTCAACGGAATCTGCAAAATAAGACAAAACAAGAAGGGTTTCATTTCATTCCTAAAATTTGATATTGCACTTACTATTTCATTGTTGATATCCTAAACTTTCCTTCCGATGACTTCCTCTTCCTGTGTATGCTTTCCAAGCTATTGATCATAGTGCAAACCCCATTTTAAATCATTATAGCGAGATTTGAAAGTATTCTTTATGGTTTTTCAAGTGATTGTTTGATTGATTTGACAAGTATTGTTTTAATCCCATTATGTCATGTTGGAACGTCACCAAAAAGCACACTAAAGTTATTCCAGTTTCCTGAGCTACATTTCCAGTTCATATTCAATTAATTACTTTACATTTGCTCATTAGTGCAGGACAGATGTTTATCTTAACATATCATTGAATGCTAAGAAGAGAGTTTGTTTGGCCGCAACACTAAACACTCACTTCACCTCTTCATTGCATTTCCATCTCCTCCTGAAACCTTTACACAATTATCATATAATGCTATTAAAACCACCAGCTTATGGAAGTAATTCTATTTATTTTTAGTTGTTCTTTACATCTCCCATCTCCATGTGTGTTTAATTAGCCGCAGGCCATGAAAATATAGATCTTAGATACCACAGATGGCTAGGTAACACTTAAAGAACAACTTCAGGATTGTTTTAAATTAACCCTTGCAGTGGAGATCCCCCTGCACTGCAAGGGTTAAGTGCTCTTTTTGGTCTGGGGCAAAAAAAAAAGAAGATATACTTCAGGGCCGTAGCTACCATGGGCGAGTGAGGCACTCGCCTCAGGCGCAGCTGAAAGGGGGCGAAGCCAGGGCCGGCCTGGCTTCTCCCCCTTGCCCCTGTTGCCATGGCAGGCACAGGGGCACCAGGCGGCCAACACAGCTCGCAGGGAGAAATATCAGGGGTCTGTTTAGGACCCCCCCACCACCACCACCACACACTCACTCACGCACACATATTACTAGACATGTGCAAAGACTAAAAATGAACGGAAACTAAAAAATGTTTTCATTAGTTTCATCAAACAAAACACACATTTTTATGCTATTTTGGATTTGGCCGCCAGCGCATTCTGCACATATGCGCCGCCATCCTGGAGGCGGGACGCATGACGCAATTTTCTATTCTTGCCTCGGGCGCAAAAGGAGCTAGCTACGGCTCTGATATACTTACCTGATCCTCAGTCCTGCGGCAGTCAGCGCTCACATCGCTCCTCTTCCACTCTGTCTGTGGTATGTCTCTCTAATGCACTTGCATTAGATATGATGATGTCACAGGTCCTTAGACCACCAGAGCCCAGGGGAGAAAAGGCTGCAGGGACCGGTCTAGCAGTCAGGCTGCACTGAGGACCAAGTGAATTTGTTTCTTTATTTTTGGCCAGGGACCAAAACGAGCAGTTAGCCCTGGCAGTGCAAGGGTAGCCCCAATGTAATGGTTAATAAAAAAAAATCCTGGAATCCTCTTTAAAGCAAAAGTACTGTCCATGTTACTTTTTTCAGTTGCATTACCAGTATACATTTTTGAGATGTTCCCTTCTTCTCAGGTCCAAGCAGAACTGATAGCCAAAACTTTAGCAAAAGGACAACAATCTCTAAAAAAGGACACAAACACACATAAAAATGGAGTACTGAAAAGTGAGAAAGTTGGCAGATCAGTAAAAGAGTTGGCTATGGAATTGGATGGGGGACACATTTGAATGGATTGATGTGCCTGCAAAGTATGCATTGTTTGCATTTGCAAAGTTTGGTTCCCTTGTTTGCATCCCTCTAATCAAAATGAGATTAATTTATGTCCGAGGTTGGGTGTTTCACTGAAGGCCAGCAATGGGAGTTGTTGGAAGATATCTTTCAGCGTTTCATCTACTGTTATGATGGGTTGCAGCTCTTTGATTGTCTTTCTTATCCCTTCCAGAGCTGGATTGCATATGGTTAATAGATGTTTTCTTTGTATTTGCACAATACAAGGAGAAAAAAGAACCTTGGTTTGGTTTAGATGTCTCTGATAGGTGTCAAATGTATTTTGGTGGGCAACTTTCTAAAGTACAAGGCTGGTGGTTGGCTCCTTGAAGCAGTGATCTGAGAAATTGTAGGAAGAGGAGTTTTAGACTATTTTTACCCCCCAGAAACAGTTGATTGATCACCGAATTTAGTTTAAATCCATGCATTGCGTTGCAGGGTTCCAGAGGACACCCATCATAAAGGCCTTAAAGCTTAACTCCAGGCAGAACAAATGTTAAACAAATTGCAAATGCCTTTCCAGAGTTTCCAGTTCCTTCCTGTATGAATGAAGCAAATCCTGCATAAATTAAAGTACTCTCAATCCTATTTCTGTTTTGTTCAACCTGTCACTCTACATGAGCAAGCGACCAGTTGCGTAACAGCCCTACTGTAGTTTAGGTTTGACATGAGTGCTGGTTGTTAGGGATGATCTACTTTCCCTGCCCATTCATGCCTTTCCCTGCCCATGCGTAGCTCTTTCCTAAACATCTGTGACTTTCTCTGGTGTAATGTTTAGTAGTGATTCCATATATTTATAGAAAGGAAAGTCTGCTCTATCTGTAAAAACTTACGGATAGCAGCTCACATTTGCAGATGACACATAACACCGGCCTGTTACTTTTTTAGTTTGCATAAGTTTAGCTATGCTGAAAGTGATTACAATTTGGTGATATTCCTATTTTAATATTTAAAAACAACTTTTTAATAGGCAACATTTCTGCTGTTTGCTGGGCCCTGCTATACTTACCACAACCTCTGACTAGGGTGGTGTATGCAGCACTGGAGAACAGTAACTGCATGTGCAAGTCAGGAGATAAGTTGAATATTCCTGCCTGTAACTCTAAAGTTATGAACTTTTTAGCAAGGCTTAAACTAGTGAGGAGCATTAACCATTACACAGGAACAACTCTTATATGTATAAGTGTATGTATGTATGTAGGTGTGTTGACTGCAGGGCTAATTCACACTAATTAACCTTTTCATTAATAGAGGGACACTAAAAGAAGCTTGCCTCACCATGCACTAGCTCAAATCCCACCCCATTGGAGGAAAGGAAAGCTTGTAGCTGTGGTGACAGAGCGGAATCCAGCTTTTCTTCTACAGGGGTGGTGACAGAGGAGAAGAGAACTTCCCCGTCGCTGCTTGCAGATCTACCTCCTCCTTCTTACAGGTTACTCCTCCCTACCCCAGGACTTTCTAAAGAAGGTGTAGATCTCTGTCGATTGCTTTATGATTTAAACAAAATAAAATTATTTATGGACTGTGCTTGGGGAGGGGGGTGTCAGGACCAGCTGTGGACGCACGCTTCCAGAACAAATAGTGACGAGTTGTTTCACCTTTAGCAGCCGCCGTTCCCATAAGGCAAGCACGGTACTTGGATGCCCCCAGGTCTTAAACTATTTGCTCTGAAGAGGTGATGCCACAGGCTGGCCCCCAGGAACAAGACGTACCGACTAATGTCAAGGTGCAAGACAAGAACAGGAAACAAATACAAGACAGGAACTAATACAAGATAAATACAGGATACAAGAAACAAGACAGGTATAGGATTAAAGAGTCAAGGCTTGTGTAGACAGAGCAAGACTGGAACTATCACAAGCCCAGAGCCCTGAGCGTGTGATGCTTAAATATTGCACAACTAACCAACTCCCAGGCTGTGAGGGGTGTGTAGCCAGGCCGATTAGTCTGATCAGCCTGCAGCTGACTGGACTGTGGTAAGTGCAGTTACAAGTGGCAACCACCAGATGAAGCTGAGTGGTTGCGACAGGGATAGGAGCATTTGACATGCTCCTAACGGGCAGATTGAGTGAAAAATAATACATTCATCCCAAAGTTTCCTCAACTGGGGAGACAAGGGTTAATATCCTATATTTGGAATATGATGGGAATTGCATTGAAGGTGTAAAGCCGGCCAAACATTAAATACATTAACTTGTTTTAACACTTCTCAGACCTATGCTTAAAGAGGGACACTTACAAAACTGACTCAACTGACCGCTCCAAGCTCACTCCCGTGGTGGACTATAATCTTATGTTCAGTTTACTAATTTGTATTTAGATTGCAGTCCATCATGGGAGTAAGCTTGGAGCGGTGGCTACTTTACAACACACACATAGACCATGGGGAATAAAAGTAGCCACCCTCCAGAAGGAAGGACAGTGTCAGCACCAATTCAGAGATGATTTGAGGATCCACAGCCGAGTGATACACAAATAAGGTACATTTTTGTTAGTAGTTAGGGTACTTGAATGCAGTCAGTTTAAGTTTGTTTACAAAATAAATGTTCACAGACTCTTCCTTGTGAAGTAATCTTTTCCTCTTGATGCAAATTCCTATTTCATGTTAGTCTTTATAATATATTAAAGAACAAGCCCAGTGGCTATGTATTTATCTACATTCCTTACAGATTAGATAATTAAAGGGCTTCCCCAAAAATTTAAGCAATTGAGTGTTCTGGCTACTAATCTTGGCAGTCTATTAATTTCTCTAGACTCTTGTAAAATGTACTACATTGTAAGAATGAAAATGATGCAGCCAGCACCATCCACTTTACTGAGAACACCTGGTCTCTTTGTTCCGAGTTTGAAATGACTGTCTGATGGGTGTACTGTACATCAACAAACACTTCTACAACTCCAGCCAAAGAAAAATTGGCTGGAGTTTTGGTGCCAATTCGATCAAACAGGAAAACAAAATGGAATATTTCTGGCCAATGTAGACATCTGCAGATTTCTGGTTAATTCTGGTAACTCCACACAAAATATTACAGTTTACGTGGTGATGCCCTAAAATGTAGTATATATTAATAAAAGTGATATATGGATCAGGAATGTGGTTTGAATTACCGAGCCCTTGGACCTGGGCTACATGCTGACAAAGAATGCATTCTGCTCAAAATTTTAATTTCATAGAGGTTTCCTCTGGGTGCCTTGTGGTTTCTTCTTAGCTCCAGATGTAAACATATTGCCTATGCAGCAGAGGTAGGCATACCATTTGTGTAGACTATGCAGCTGTACAAGGACCTTCTGAAGTATAAGGGCCCATTTATATTAGATGTGAGTCAAAAGGGGTTGAGAGCCACTCCCCCTATCACATAATCCTGTATATTGCACTCTTCTTGGGCATGTGAGAAGCAGGAGTCATTCTTTGACTCCTGCTTCTCACATGCACTGATTGAGGATTGTCCTAGGGCATTTATCACATATGTTGGAACAGCTGAACTGATGTGTAATTGGCTAACTAGGTAGAGGAACACATGTCAGTCATTGAAATGAAGGCGTATCCTGGCTATTTGGTCTATATAAAGCTCCTGTGCCAGAGGGGAAACAACACCTTTTTGAGAAAGTCTCTACGACGAAACGCGTAAAAGGAGTGTGTCGTTTCCCCGCTGACACCCTGGAAAGAGGCTAGCTATAAGTTGCTTATGCTGTTGTACCTTTGGAAGTCTGTAAGTGCAATCATTTTTAAACTACTTGATAAATAAAACATTTTACATCTGCACTTAAATCCTGTCTTCTCTCCTTCCGTCGGTCTCCCCCTCGGCTTTCTGGTTGATCCCTCCGGAGTGTTCTCCAGCCTTGGAGGTTGTTTAATTATCGCCGATGAGAGGAAGTGTAGCCTGACGGCAGGAGAGGACAGAGAAACTTACAGAGAAGGTTTCCTTTTTCTATTTTGCGGACGCATCAATGGAAGTATAAACAAAAGACACTGGATTTCTAATAACATTCGGTAGAAAATAGACTATTGGTGTTACAACCCTCGCTTATACAATTTTATATTTATCCACCTATATTTATTCACTTTATACCATTAGATGTGGTTTTAGATGTGTTAGATTGGTTATACATCAGTCTTCCTTTAAATTATTGTCCTTTTTATTTATTGTTGCCGATTGCCAGACTGATTAATTTACCTGGTATATAATTCAACCATTTAGTATCCACATTGTATTTTCACTTTATGGCACACATATGCATTATTCATTAACTTATTTAACTTATCATATTTAACCAATCAGTTTTATATTCGTACCTTCACCATATTTATATGACACGTGTATTTATTAACGTTCATGCACATATGCACCTTTGGATTGCATTTAGTTGCAAGTAGGATTTGATCACTTATATTGGTTTCGTTTGTGGTATAAATATAGCACGTATCACAATACCAAGCGCAGCACACTGGTTCACAATTGAACACAGGAGTCATTCTTTATCATGCCCCAACCTTTCTCCTGGTTTATAATATCCGGGTGGTGTGGGGAATTGATAATCTCCTTCTATCCCTTCCTAAACAGTATTTATATACTGTATATGCCAAATACTTCCTACATTTCCTTTTGGCACCATTTGAATTGTAAATAATGGTGGAGTTTGTTGTCTGAACAAAGTTGACTTATGCAGCTTGAGAAAGGTCAGAGCATGGCAACAGGTATTTGTCATGTGCATGTGTCCATTTATCTATTTATTTCTCCATCTATCAATATGAAATACATTTTTCAACGTAATAAATATTTCAATGTGTACAGTAGTTGAACATTGGCTCAACAATTCTTCTTGCACACTGGCCCTTTAGGGATGTCTTCCCTGACTGACTTCTCTACAGTCTATACTATATCACAGGAACCCTATCGAAAAGAGGACTTACTGTATATTTTGATAATATCTTCCAGGTAAATGACAGCTTTCTATTGAAGATATATGGTACTCACTTCAGCATTATAAAAAAGTAGAAACTACATTAGTGTGATATTTATGGTATTGCTTGGGATGCATGCTGACAGAAAGAGAGAGCAGAGGGATGAGCTTGTAGGTCTGCTGCCGCTGCTGCTGCTTCACTGTCCAGTCCAATGCCGGGGCAGGGAGGTGACAAAGCTGCATTGCTTAACTGCAGCAGTTAATAGTTAGGTCATCAACTTGACTTTGTTTCCAGGCAAAGCTGTGTAAATCTCATGACTGAATGGGTCGCTAAAACATTTCCATCATATTATAACAGCGTATTTAGCTGTTTGCTGGAGTTACAATTTAAAAAGGAACTCCAGAAAAATGGGAGGGAGGTTAGCATACTGTGCTGACTGCAATCACTGCAACTTGAAAATACCAATCCAAGAGGCTTCAGGGATTGGGGTTGTAGGAAGGGGTTCAGAAACTGAAAAACAGAGACTACAGTGACTATATTTTACACTCTAGCCTCATCCTTCCTTTACAGTTTCCAGTAACAGGAGTTATATAGGGTTCCACTCTACAAATATTTTACAGAGGGGTCATTTTAAAATTCTATTTTTTTGTAAAGCCAAACTTATTCAATTACTAACAAACACCCTTGAGGACAAAACAGAAAAAACCTGAATGATGTCAAACAAACCATTGTGTGTGACTTAGATTATAACTTAGTAGCACAGTATAAGGATTTGAATGTAAGTTTACTATTCAAGACCATTTTAGTTACATGACAAGGTATTAAAGCAGGTATTAAAACATAAATGCAACTGATTGTGAATATAAATTGTGAAGACAAATATATTCACTTTCTGGTCACGGCTTTCCAAATGCATCTTGGGTAATTATAGCCGTTTACTTCCCCTACCCTAATCTATTGTCAATAGTTACAAGAAAACCAGCAGAAATGTCATTTCTAAGGAATTATGAATATATTATACAGTTGAATCTGAAGAGAGCTGCCTCTTTCAATCTCTGCCCCATTTTCATACTGGTGGACCTTTTTCAAGTTGGTTTAATTGAAATACATGAATTATACAGCTAGAAAACAACTACATAATGCAGACTAGCAGGGACAACTGTCCAGAGATTCTAATACAGTCTGATTCCTGAAAAAACTAACCTTCCACTGCTTTACTCATAATTATGACAATATTCTAACACCTTTCTGCTGTATTATTCATGCATTTTAGTAGAGAAAACATCAGGGCCAGAAGGAGCCAGGGTGTGCAGAGTTTCATGAAAGAGAGTTTGCTAGGAAGCTAGGGAGAAGGATTCGACAGATTCGGAGAGATAGGAGAAAGACAGAAGATATTAATCTCCAAAAATGCATCTGAATGTCAAAAGGCCAACGAGGCTGCGAGGAGGCTGCGTGATGACATACATTTCCTGATATGTGTCTGAAAGGCAAAAGGATGCCTAGGCTGCAAGGAAGAAGCCTGATGACATAAATCTCCAGATCAACGTCCACAGAATGATATCTAGGCTGCAAGAAGAACACTTGGCGACAGTAATTTCCCAAGATGCATCTGCAGATTGTTTAGACCGTAATATCAGACTCCCATAATGCACCTGGAAGGCAATGAGCTGCCTAAGCTGCTTGTAACCAGGAAGTGCTGAGATCTGATTTTTTCATTTTATCTTCATACTGAAAGATTTTTCTGCACAATCGATTGTATTTCTGGCTGTGCAGCCAACCATGGGACAGTGGTTTATTTGTTTTAGACTTTATGTCTTCTTTGAATAAATGACTTCATCCAGCCTGTTTAAAGACAAAAAAAATCCATTCCTAATTAAACTGAATAGAAACAGTCAGCCCTGAGCTAGATTATTTGTTTGGAACTGTTTAATGCTGACAGAGCAATAGAGGAGTAACAGTCACAATGTCTACCAGCAATGCTTTTTAGCCCTCCAGGGTGGTAACTGGCCCATTTGTTATCCCTTAATCGTGCACAGAGCGTTGGTCATAATTCCTTAGTTGTTAATTGATACACCTGTGTTTTGGCATTTATATCCTGTTAATAGCCCTGCAGGACCGTATTCTTTGCACATGTTCAGCTGAACTCAACTCAGTTAACTGCTATGATCTAATTTCTACTACGTTTAACTATTAAATCATATTTTGTTTCTCTTTTACACAAGAGGAGGTTATAACCTGGAAGGGTGTAGTCCTCTTTATTTTGTATGTTCTCATCATGTGGACTACATTCCTGACAAGAAGCAGACGGCAATCAAATCCTCCAAGGAGCCCTTCATAGACTGGAGGGGAGTACATCTGTTCCAGGGCTCTGACACTGACCTATGTCCACACAACACTGTACCCCATTAAATTTAACTTTCCAACTTAGCAGTGGTTCCACTAGAAGACAAAGAGCATTTAAAATTAATCTGACTGCATGGAAAAATGCTGTCACAAAGTTTGCTGTATGGGTAGAAACCAAGCACTAATGCATGCAACGACATTCGGAAATTAAGGATATAATAGACAAAGAAGACAGTTGGCTGCACTTCCCACTCACCCTAGGGGCTACTGAACACTAAGAGAAAGTGTCTACATTATTTCCAGCACAAATAGGAATTTACATGTCCCTTCCAAACATGGTCTCCAATGAATGTTTTTCTGGCATGGATTACACCATCTGATTCATTCTATAACAGTATAGACTTGCATTAGGACAAGACACATTCATTTACCTATTTAAATACAAGCAAGCATAGTTTTACATTGACTGGCACTAAATAAGTTAATAGTCTTAAAGTAATATTAAACTCTCAAACTTTTTTTTTCCAGTAATGAATCCAGATCAGACAAAACATTACTCAACAAAGTATATCGTTAAATGTTCTGCTCAAGCACTTACAGTCATCGTGTTTCCAAACAGCTGCAACTCTCTTAGCTCAGCTTCCTTGAACTTCTTGTCCAGGACAAGATCACAAGGGGGAGAACAGTCTCCAGAAGGTGTCTATCTACTAGCTTGGAGAAGGGAGGAAGGAGATGAGGGGAGCAGGGGGAGTGGAGTGGCTTGCCTTGCTGTGTTTGTGTGTTTATGGAGACACACACAGCTTACTAGCACACACAAGGGTGGCTCCATAGGACCCTGCAAGGGTAAAGAAGCCACGCTAAAACAGGATGTCAGGGTCAGTGCTCAGAAGACCAGCTGATTCTGCAGGAAACTAAATCTTTTGAACATCAAGGAGCAGCATCCATTGCAAGTGATTTCACCAGTATTTGAATTAGCTTAAAAACCTTTTCACTTTAATATCACTTGATAGCTATTCAAAAAATACTTGCCCAAATTCGTCCTGTGGGAAACAGATTCCTACTACATTTTGTTTTGCTGCAAGGGGCAACATTGGGCGTTTTAATGTTGCACGCTATCCATTCTGCTTTACTAGTAATAAACTAAAGTGGACCCTGCACTAGAGTTGGCCATAATGCTATCAGGTTAAGAGTGCGAAATTATAGTTTAAAGAGTGCAAAATATAGGTCCAGATCTGATAGATCTTTCTGGTCCCTGTATAATAAAAGCTCCACATTTTGAATTGTAGGCATACGGGCCACGCAATAGCCCAGGGAGACAATATGTATAGACAAGAATAAGTCACAGTTTAAAGTTCTGTTCAGTCTCCATAACAGCAGTTGTGTATCTTTAACCAATTAGCATAAGATTATGGTACATGAAAGTGTGTATATGAATTAATGCAAACCATATTCAGATGAACCTGAAAAAGGGGCTGGTATGTATGTAACGAGCTTATCAGCTTAGCACATGCTCTTATGTTGTCAGGGTGTACTTTGCATGTCATGCTTCATCTGTGCCAGGCAAGTGATCTAAATTGCATCCCATGGCAGCCCTCTGCTGGGAGACCTTTTAGAGTTTGAACAGAATATTGCCCAACTATGTTCTTGTGATGTTTTTCTATACCCGCCCACCTTAATACAGACTAAAAAGAATACAATACAATAAGCCTAATATAAATTATGATAAATATGTACAAGGTTCAGCAATTATTTGTCAGTTTAGTATAAAAGCATTTACCATGATGCACAGGACTGATGTGGCCAAAGCCTTAGGAATTGGATTGTCTTTCAAAAATTAAAATCTGTCAGACAATCCTAAATTAAATCTTTTATGTGCCACTGCTTTTTAATAGTTACCTCTCTTCTGTATAGAGGTATGTATATATTACACGTATACACTGCTGTTATTACACAGCAAGTTGACTAGGCAGTTGTCATAACTAATTACGACTACGTGATGGTCAAAATGCACCTGAATATTTCCATTTGGGACTTTTTTGCATGCAAGAACATCTTCTGGTTACCAAATTAGGTCTTGAAGCATCTGTGGTACACGTTAATTCAGGAATGCATTAATGCATACATACCTTCATTCTAATTGACAGGACATGAGTGGCACTCTATGCAAATTTTGTAGGGAAGACAACACAGTAACTGCACTGTAAGATCAAAGGACATATGTGAACAGTAACATGAATGTGACCCCACCCCCCTCTGTAGTAGCTTAGAAAGCAAAAAAAACAAAAATCTTTAAAGGTAATTGTGATCACTCAATCACAGCTGCAAAGCTCAGGCTTCTGTACATTTTTAAACTGGTAGAGCTCGTATTGAGGTAGGGAGTTTCAGTTAGGAGAGATGGGGAAGGACAGTTGGACTTAAAACTACATTAAATCACCTCATATGGCGTCCAGCAGTCCTCGCTCTAGGTAGAACTGCCTATATTCCCGCATCTACCTAGAGGGAGAACAGCTGGACGTCCTTCGCCCCTTCTCTCCTAACTGAAACTCTGTGGAGGTCATTTACCAAAACTTGAGCAGGCAGAAACTGGAGCAGTTGCCCATGGAAACCAATCGCCATCTCTCTTCAGTTTTCTCAGGTAAGATTTGAAAATGAGACAGAGAAGCTGATTGATTGGTTGCAGTGCAAATCTGCTCCAGATTTTGCCTGCTCCAGTTTTGATACATTTCCCCCTGTATCTCTGTATGAGCTCTGCCAGTTTGAAAATGTGCAGAAGCCTGACCTTTGCAGCCCTGATTGAGTGATCACAATTGCAATGCTTTCCAGGCTTGAATGCAAATATTAAAGAAATGCATATTTTTTATATGTTATTAATTATGCATTTCTTTAATTTTTGCAAAAGGTGGACTTATTGTTTAAATATATGCTAAATATATGTCCTAATTTACCTTTAAATTTATCCAGGCAACTCCTGAAAGGTGATCATTAATGCATGGCCCCAAGTAAAACAACATACAAGCTTTCATGTCATCATGCAACAGAGCCAATGGCCCAATGATTACCCTGTTCCTGCGTGATGTTGGGCAGACAGCAAAAGTAGCAAAGAATGCCATCTGTATTGTTATTCCAACAGCACAAAGATAACAAAAATGTCAGTGCCTGTATAAATAAACTGATGTGCTTTTTCAGATTAATTTGCTCAGAACACATTCATCACAATGTTTTTATATTTGGTCCTTGTATGAAAACAACTTGGTGTGATGAAATACTGCTAGTCAGCTGACAATAGGTGTTACAATATTACCCTTTTGTTATGTACAGAAGTAAAAACTAGCAGCAAGTGGTTTTGTCTTTGCTAACCTTCAAGCCCCTTTTTTCATTAAAGAAAGTTAAATTCATATGTAAATATAAAGTCTTTTGTGTGCTAAAGTTAAAAAATGTATACAGCAACATCAATGTAATTAGAGTTTATTATAGGAAATGAGGTGAGCCAAAAATGACTGTAGCAGGTTTCTTATACCTCTCCACCCACATAGCTACTAATGACCTATGCAGAAACCACAACAGCTGTACAAATGGCAGAATACCCCCACTTCTACCTCTGAGATTATGTATTTATTTGTCTTCCCTTGTTTTTCACATACAGTTTTTGTTTACTTACGTATCTTTAACATCAGATGTTTGCTACTTACAAACTATCACAAATCAGCACATTAAACTACCTAAACTGCTACAGATATACAACATTTCAGATCATTAGCTGGATGATCATTGACCGAAATAAACTAACATTGTTTGCTAAACTGTTGCATATTTTGATGTTTCTACTTAAAGGTTATATGAAATATTTATTGTATCTACTTTAAGTTCACAATATACATATAGTGTTCAATATGAAGCACATTCTGATTTATGAAAGTTACATGGCCATTGGAGTCAGCCTCTCACTGGTCTGGAGCAAGGCAAAATAAATCTTAGTGGGTAACTGGCCAACTTTTCCTCATAGGGGGGATAATATGCTTCCGGACCCCATACGGTAGACAGATCCATAACCTGGATCAAAATATTACCATGCTCTCCTTAGTAACAGCAATGGTGGATATCATTAGTTGTAGGAAATCATCCAGTCCTTATTTTAATATTCAGTTGATGGTTTTACCATTGATATCTCATGCCATAGGCATCCCAGAACTTTGTCACTCTTAAACAGCAATGCTACATTCATCTTTCCTCTATACTGTCCCTTTTGCCTTTGTACAGTAGTAGAAAGTATAGTTCATATTCAGAGTAGCCTAAAAAACTACTGTTATCATTTTAAAGAGCACTATGAAAACAAAAGTTGGCAAGTGTGTGGGCTAGGGGCAGAAGTTCTTTCTTTGCTTCCACCAGAATTTAAAAACATTTTCCAGGATGGAACAAACACATTCTATTGAAGTCACAACGCAAGCCCCTGCTACTGCCAGTCTTCAGCAGCCAGAAAGTGTATAAAAGCACAGAGGTTCATTGAAAGGGTCATTTCATATTTCATCGACTATTGTCATCAGATGGTATTAATTTCATCAGATTTCTAAGTAAAATGGAATCCTCAATTTGATTAGAACGCCTTCATACGTTAAAGATAGAGTGTCCTCACATCCTAGAGCCTCCAGTAAACAACAGTAAAACCCCAGTTCCACTGATGCTTACATTACTTAGCAGTCTTGAGTCCAGTCAGTGAATAACCATGGTTCTCATAGAGATCTATGGTATTTATGGATGCAAAACAATATGTTCTACCAGCAACTTGCGCTCTAGGTGGAAATACACAACGGAAAATTATGGAGCTCCAGGAAGGGAATTATGCTTTCCGTTCACTGGGAAGTTCTGAATAGACAGCAGAACTCCAGTGTGAGGTTAGGTTCACACCTGGGCGATTTACTAAAGCGCTGCACAAACTGTTGGCGCTATATAAATCCTGTCTAAAATAAATAATAATAATACTGAGTGGATTGAGCCGCGCGATATCGAGCAAAACACAGATTAGCATTGAAGTCAATAGGGCTGTGCACACCTTTGCGGACTGTCGCGCAGTTTGGGTCCCATGGATATCCCTATGCATTCAAAGCACAGTCATGCAAACGAAAACAGCTAACCAGCTCAATCGCCTAGGTGTGAACCTAGCCTTAATAACACAACAAGAGTAATAACTCCTTGCTCATTGAGAATTAAGAAAAGAAAAGAGGTTTTCTACTTTCAGAGATTAGATAGGAAAACTCTAAACACTTCCTTTTCTGTTCAGCATAAGGGGTATCCAGCCCAGAACATCCTGCTAATCATCTGTATTTGCAACACTACAAGCAGCTCAGATATTGACTCTGATATTGACTGCACACAGCAATGCTGCTCAGTCTTTTTCAAGTGTCACCATCTGATCCCTCAGAAACCCAATATATTCCTGACTCCGCCAATGAAATCCAATCAGCGCTGAGCAGTAGTCACCTTAGTGCTGGTAAAACTGCTGATTTGTAGGCCTTCTACAAAGAACAACTCTGCTGATAACAGTTAAATGAGCATGTGTAGACATTGTCCACTATCTTCCTGAAAAGGGTAAGCCTGTTTAATATTTACACCATGCAACAAACAGCGGTTCTGCTCTAAGAATTAGAATCCCCCAACACAAATAAAGAGCTAAACCTTAAAAACCTAAAAGTTAATTCACCCGAGGTGTAAAAGATGTCCACTATCAGTAATATTGTACTCCACACCCCCACTCAGTTTAAACATCCCTATAGATGTAATTCCCTGACTTCTGGCACACCTTAGCACATTGGTAAATAATGGCTTGAATATTGACTAAGGAGGTTTTCCTCTCTATACATCCACCTTTCCCACCATCCTTTCTTAACTGTATAATGCTGGATAATCTGTAATGGTATGTTGACCTATGGCATACCAAGAGGAACTGTGCAAGATAAAGCATGGCAATCTATAACCAGCTCTACTGCACAGCTATTTCCCAAGGAATTTTAAGTGGTGGGGACTGACACATCAAGGTCAGAGTTTCCTTCCCTATAATTACCCATAATTTCTGAAAAGGCAGCCACAAGAATATGGAATTCTGTCATGTGTATCCTATTATCGCTTGCATGATGAGCTTAGAACAGAGGGATGTAGCTTTTATCTTGTCCAACTGCAATGCACATTTCTTACTATCTGTATATTAGGGATTGTTACTGTACATTATCCACACCTAGGCAGATTTCCTATTCATTCTACATTGAGTAATGCCACAATTCAAGCATCATCACTATTCCTATAATGGCTATTTTTTGAAGCATCAGAAAATAAAACAATGTTAACATGTTAGCCAGATTTACAAATAGGAAATGGAAAGACTTTACAAATGTTTCAATATCAGATCAACTTGTGTAACAAGTGTTGTTTTTTTGTTGCCTCTTTTTCTTTTATTTCCTAATTGTACATTGTTACTGACTCAAGTTTTGCTACACATCTGAAAAAGTGTTTTTATTAGAATGTTAACATAAGCCTCTTGCAGCTATTTTGTATGATTAGTTGTGATCCCCAAATGACCATGCATAAAGGATTTGTCATACCTATAATAAAAGTAAGTGTTTCCAGAGGACAAGACTTTTGAAAAATGTCTCATTCTGAAATCCCATCTCATTTAGGCGTATTCTGCAATTGGGATTGATCACACTGTGGGGAATACAACCTGGAGACCCTACAGCTATAGCGGAACTAGAAGACACATCATTCTTATAAACCATGCTGGATCTTGTAGTTCCAAGACAGCAGAGCCCCAGAGGCTGAATGTCTAGGTACAACTGGTCACCTCCAGAAAGAGGGGAAATGCCTTCAGAGTCACACCAGTAGAGGGTGACATATCCCATCTCCCAAAACTGACATCTGGAACAGCAATGTGAAATGTACTCAGGAAACAATTGATAATCTGAAAGTGCTGAGAGGGGAAATCAGATCTAATCATCAAAAAAATGCATGCAACTCTCAATAAGGCACAGCAATGAAGTCCGTGCAATTCAATCAGTCCTGTCTATTGGAAAGTGATGTGGTTTGTTGTATAAACCTTTAGATAAGCACTTCAGCATTCAGATTAAACCGTACATATAACATGTACTTGTCTTGAATTGTATTGTGATTGTAATGTCTTCCTTATATCGTAAAGCGCTGCACAAACTGTTGGCGCTATATAAATTCTATATAATAATAAAATACATTTTCCAAATTCATATAGAATTTCCAAGGTAATAGTATTAAACTGCCACCAATTAGCTTTTCTGTCTAATGTAATCCTAATACTTCCAATCCTTTTGTATGGCATTATACTGTAACTGTGCTGTCACTCCATATTTTGGAAAGCGCTGCTCAAGCTGTTGGCGCTATATAAATCCTGTTTGATAATATTAACATTACAATAGGAGAACTGTACCTTGCTAGAGAAACAAATTAGAGGCACAGATTTGTTATTCATGGTGCTGTTAGTTCATTGTAAGTAGCAACTTGTGGTTGTCTAGTTTTTAGGCATTCCACAGAATAGATCTGGACTGTATAGATAGAGGTGGAGGATGAGATGATGATGGTGATGATGATAATAGGAGTCTGAGCATGCAGTAAATCATATACTCACAGTTGCTTAAACCTGTTGAGGACAATCCTTTGTATATCCTGGCTGGGCAGACACCCTCCTCTCATACGGGCTCTGGAGCTGTGTAGTAAAATGTTTGGGCTCCAGCCTTAATGACTGTTCATTGGCAGAGGAGAAGCACAGGACGTCATGCAAGCCAAGCCCCGAGTCAGCCTTCAAATACAGCCCCTTCAAGTCAGGCAGGGAGATTGCATCCTTGCAGCTCGTATTCTTAATGGATAGGTGGGGATTGGGAGTGTGCCAATGGCCACAGCCATCCATCCATTAGAACACACACATTGTACCATCCTCTTTGTGTGTAACACTACACTTTCACCAATGCACGTTTCCTGCTGCAATCAGCCTGCATTTTGTGAGCAGCTAATTCCACCAAGAACATAGTGATCATTCCTTTACATCGAGGTGATGCATTGCAGATGTCCAGTTAAACTGACACCTGTTGTGTCTTTTACTGGTAGAGAGGATTGGAGAGGACTTGTTACATCTTCTTGTGTTTATGGGATGCTAATTCTATAGCTGTAGGGAAATCCTGCCTGGACTGTGTTACAGATCTGATGAGTAAAGGCATATGGGATGAGGACATGAGCTGAGTGTCACAGTGCGATGTCATTGCTGGAGGAGACTCGCTGTCTACATAGCGGACACATCACCCGGTAATTGTATCAGCAGAGGACGATCTCCATACGAGAGGGATACTCCTATAATGAGGGGTCACACTTTACTCCTTAATATCCAATATATACAGTCACTATATATCTATATATCTATAGATATCTACAGATATCTATAGGTATATAGTATAATCCAATGACCTTTGGGAAAGTGCCTTGCATAGCGCAAGTCGTGTCAGATAAGAATGTGTTACTGCTGGCTGTTTAAGTCCCTGTTCACACCAGAGCGTCGCGTGAAAGCGTGTCACAGTGATGCACATTCCCGCGCATTCGCAGGCAATTGTTTCCTGCAAGTGCCACATATCCCCATTGATTTTCCCTAACCCTGGGACGCGGGCCAAATGCAGGAAAGTCGTGCATGTCGCAAATTCTGCGACCATGCGTTCCACCTTTTTTTCCAGTAATAATTGAAGAAGTCACCGGCACTCTAAAATTTGCTCTACCATTCTGTCTTTATTGACCTTGGCGGTGGTGTCCCAAGGAGGGGTGCGAACATCAGAGGGGGTAACCCCAAAATGCCTGACCTCACCCAGTCTGAAAAGTCAGACACTCGATCATGGACCGAGAGCCTGACAGCTGCATGCAAGAGAAAGGGACCCCGCCAACTTATCCCACCAGATGAATGTCCCCTGCTCTCTTTGCTGGCGTCCATCAGCAAGATAGCCATCGGCAGTGAAGTGCACGGGACATAATTACACGCGGTGGCCGCTCCGGGTGACACCCAGCCTGGTGACGCCCCTGGATGTTGGATAGTTATATCATCACATTGAAAAGCAAACGTTTCGAAATGAATCGGTTCCTTCATTAGGCAAACGTTGCTTTTCAATGTGATGATATGACTATTCAATGTCAATAAAGATAGATATAGAGTGACTTCTCTTGGTTACGTGCGGCACCACCCTCAGTCACTGCAGCACCTACCCGACGATCACGGGTTTGCATGGGTCAGGAGTGCGATGGCACTTCTATGCATTCCATGTTTCTTTTCACAGGAAAAAATATGTTTGCTCAGCTGCATTTGAGGTTCCAGTAACTAGTAGTGGCACCACAAGCATGTTCTGCATCTGTGCACGTTTGACGCACATTCATGAGACGCCTTTGTGTGAATGGGGACTAAAGATTATCTATGGCGAAAAACTGAAAATAAATATGTATTTCTCTATTGAATTTTTCATAAGTTCTGTCCCACTCCTAATAATCATATCGATCTTGAAGTTTGTAAATGTACTTATGGAAGATGCCCATAGGATGTACTTCTTCAATGCAGCAACACAATTTTACTCTGCCCTGAAAATATGCACTCTCTTGTGTCACCACTCTCAGAGAACATTGCATTCTGAACTGCAACATTGTCTGAGTAATGTAACATTATTATTGCTTGTTGGAAGCAATGCATAATGGGTTATGCCTTGAGAAGATTGCATCACATCAAGCAGCAGGGAAAGAGATGCAAAGCACACTGGGAATCCAGGAAGTTGTAGTATAGTATAGAATGTATTCCTATTACAATGCTGATGATATAGCAAGATAGTATATGCTGGCACTTTACAAATCCTTTAATAAAAGAATAATATAATTTTGCATCTCAGTGTGTGACATTCCTAAAATAAGCCCAATCAGCTGCAGCCGGGGCATTCCCTGCAGGGCAGGATGCAGTAACACCATTTACCTTTTTATGACTACATGGCTATATTATGTAAATGACAATTACCTAGTATGGCAATGTGGCCATATCAGGTAAATTATGTGAGCATAAGCATCCTACCCCTTTGTTTATGGCCACCAGAAGGGTGAGGATGCCCCGACACACAGCTGATTGGGTGGGAGACCCATGTAGCTTCCATGTTCAGAGGAGCTCAGGTTTGGACCACATTTTGTCTGAACCTGAGCTTATCTCTAGTTGATACTATTGATTACTTTAGTGGAGTTGAGCCATCATGTTGTGTGTTGGATGGACCTGTTAGTTATATATATATATATACACATACACTATGCCTATTTGAAACCATACTGAGTGTTAGCAGAATACAAGTCTATTTATAAACTTTAATATAAGTTTTTAAAACTAGAATTCCCCTTCCCATTTGGTGCAGAAGTTATTTAGAGACTATGATTTCCCAGGCAAGCTGACTCTGTCAATTCTCTCCAATAATTCTACTGGCCAAATGTCAAAGCATCAAACTTTAATGCAATAAGGACTCCAAACTCGTTCCTGTGATGGACTATAATGTCATGTTTAGTTTAGTAATTTGTATTGAGATTGTAGTCCATCACAGGAGCGATCTTGGAGCAATGTCTACTTTACAACACACGCAGGGACCATGGGGAACAAATGTAGGCACCCTCCAGAAGGAAGGACAGTGTCAGCACCAATTCAGAGATGATTTGAGGATCTACAGCTGAATGATACACAAATAAGATACACAGATAAGATATTTTGTTAATAGTTTAGGTACTTGAATGCATTTTTAAGATTTAACTCCTTAGTTTAGTGTCATTTAAAGTAAAAAATATTGTTCACACTCAATATATACAAACATATGTACACTTTTACCTCTACAATATGAATGAGGAACAAATAAGATTCAGTTGAAAATTTCATACAGGTTTTCAGACGTTCCAGACTTTGAAACCTCATACAGCTCCTGACTATCACAGGAATACAGCTAGCATTGATAGCTAGAAAAATGGCATGAAGGCATCTGTCTGTTGTTTGCAGTGCCAGAACCCACTGGGGATAGTTGTGTAACTCATTCAATGAAATGAATTGGTGGATGAGATCTAAGCTGGCCTTACACTGCTCAGATTTCTTCCATGTCCTTTTTTCGACCCTACTAAAATTCAAGCTATGGGTGGCCCTGTCGACACCACTACGTTTGACAAAAGCCCATTTTTCTATCGACTTTTGTTGAAAGAGCCAAGCCAAAAATTATCAGCCGAACACTGACTACAGGCATAGCTGTAGTCACTGTTTGGGTATTCTGACAGTTAACAGCTCAACAGGGGAGCTTACCATGGATAGGGGCCCACAAGGCCCACGGAACTGAAAATTAGAAAAAAAATGCCGAGTATATGGCCAGAAGACGAGGGGGGAAGAAAAGAGGTAAAGATTGAGCAGGTCTTGAAGAGATTTCGATGAGTTACAATACTCATTTCCTATATGGTAAGTGCCCATGGTTACCATTAGAGGGGCCATTCCTCACCCAAGCATCCTGTATAAGGGCAGAATTGGACCATTTATGGTCAACCTAGGTCAATGAAAATCAACAACAGCAATTGTCACTCTAGAAAAGTTAGGGACAGAAAGAACTTGCTATTACTGCAGTCTGCAGTGTATAACATTAAATCGGTGCCTGTAATAGAGACATGGGGTTATCAAGGATTATGAAAGATCTGGGACACCCTGGGATAGAATGGGCGATTGATGGGTGACAAGATTGCGCCTAACAGTGGGAGTGGTTTAAAGGGGGATGATTAAACAGAACCTGTGTCTATTCACTGTAGATGCTGCACACATATGCCGTAGTTCCCGTACCTACAAAATTCTACTAATTTAAAAAATAACTAAACTCTTTCTCTTTCATTACATTTGCTTATCTTCACACAAAAACTGTCACTTTGTCTAAGCCAACCTTAAAGCCCATTTCCACCGTTGTAAGTGATTAGCATTTATTGTGGTAATGTAGAGTTGCAGTGATGGTGTATATGTGTGCACATTTTCATGACTCACATTGCAGGCTTTCTTCATTTTTTTATAAACTTTTTATTAGGACTAAATCCTTGAAATTCAAATTCTCTCCACAGGAAATTAAGTCTGACATTGGGGAGAATTGTAAAGCAGGCTGTAAACAGCTGCCCCCCTCCCTGTGATTCTTTGTAACACGATCACTAAACACCAGCTCTGCCTTTACAAACAATACACTGTCTGGGGTGGTTGCCACTATACAGACTAATAAATGGGGATGGAGAGCTCTAAGAGATCTCAATTGTAATTTACACAGACCACAAAGGCAGCCATTGCCATGAGGATATGAAGAGGAAAACTTAGAAAAGACTTATGTTTCTGTGTTCATAAACATCAACTGCATATGCCTGCTTCATGTACTGTTTACTTGGTGTACATTGCTGACCTATGTTTTTTTTTTTTTTAAATACTTCCGCAACGGTGAAAATGGGCTTTCATTAAAACCGGAAATTGCTGAGACAATTTACATTTTGGTCAGGGCTAAACCTAAATGCAAACACTGCCACTTTAAATGCTCTAATTTCCATATGGTGTTCTCTGAGATAATTCAGTATATTAGGGACCTTCATGATGACAGGTGGCTTCCATGGTGACCAGTAACATAGCATTCCACAACTAGTCTATATAATAAATTAAGGTTTCTTATACATGAGAAAGGGTAATGCCCGGGGCCAAAAGCATGCATTTCATTTGTTTACTCTTCAATGCCAGTGATTTATTTTACCTGGAGTGGAGTGAAGGTGGAGTAATGAGGTTGCCTACCCTTGTGTTAGAGTGTATATGAGATATTAGTGATTGGGTTTGCATACACCTTGAATATTTGAGGTGAATTCAGAGGAATTAATCTTTTTGGAAATTAGGTCCAAAACTGATTGTAAGGATAGCCTCTTAATGATGAAGGTAAAACAAACCTTAACAGAAAAAGTATATATACTCATCCAGAGACACGGACACTTATAGGAATTAAAACCCTTTCCCACTTCAAATGAAGTGAATGTTTGCTAGACTCAACAATCTATAACTATATGAAAACATGCAAAGAATTCTGGCCCACTGAAGGGTACAGGGTAAAGTAGTTATAAATGAAGATCGGAGTTGCAAAAAGTATAAAAAAAAATATAAACAATTGTATTTGAAAATGTTAAAATGTAACAAATGACTGAAATAATGTTTTACTGTCACTAGCCCAAACACTAAATAAAAAACAATAGATAATGTTGTCCATCTCACTCATACTAACCTTTCCTACAGGCAGGCTGCCACAATTCATTAATCGGTAATGGCTGGTCGAGTCTTGAGAAGGGAAAATGTATGCACTACGGATCCCGGGAGTTGTTCATTTAGAGAACAAACCTTGACGCCTGAACCCAACTTTGCACCTTCAGCATGAGTTTGTAAAACTGTACATAATTGTATCCAGGTGAATTACGCCTTGTTTTGTTCAGAAAAAATGGGCCTTTATTTGGTAGTAAATTTAATGGATATCTCCTGATTAAACTGACCCAAAATAGAAATGAAAAATCATGTTTAAACTTTAGTTGTATATTGTGTTTGCCATGAGTCACCATCAATAACAAGCCAAAATACATTCTCCTATGTCTGGCATGCATGGGGATACCACATGTGTGAGCATTATTTGTTGTTTGCAAGTAGGGCCCAAAAACAGTAGTGCGCATTTTGTCTTCGTGGGCTTCCCTGATCACTGTAATTGGCTGTCCCAGTGATCACATGATTGGGAGCTCATCCTACTGGTTCCTTATTACTTAGACCAGTGTCAATGTCACTGACAGCTTGGTCAAAGTTCTGGGTGTGTACTATTGAGTGTGCTCCCTGCACAAAAACAGATACGCATATACTGTATGTGGCAGCACAGCATAAGGACCACTCCACAGTATATATGCATTCAGTTCGCATTAAGGGGATTCATTGGCTATCCGGCCTTTTAAAAAAGATGCTAAAGCCATCCTCCAACCCAGGGGCAGACTGACAACATATGGGGCCCCTGTGCAATAAGAGATTATGGGGCCCCTTTGGGCTTCACCCATATAAAATCCACCCAATGCATTATTACAAGGGGTGGGCAAATTTCATTCATCTAGCTGTGGTAAAACTACAAATCCCATCATGCATCTGGCTGTGGGCGTCATGTATATGCAAAAGTCTTGCAATGCATCATGGGTCTTGGAGCTCCACCACAGTTACGGAGCCAGAGTTTGCCCACCCCTGAAGATCCTCTACAATTTAGGAATGATCACTGTACAAATCAACGTACAGCAAACCTCAGTCCAAAACCAACGTACGGCAAACCTCAGACCAAAACCAACGTACGGCAAACCTCAGACCAGAACCAACACACAAAACACACACATAACACATAAGGGCATACATGTCCTCACTCACACTGGGCATGCATGTCCATGTGGCGTGCACGCCTGTAAACAGCGGTCCCGGGAGGGACAGGTGCTGCATGTGGTTGCATGCAGCAGCCTGTTCTTCCCTATGGGAGAACACAGCTGTACGGTGTCATACGGACACCCGGTCTTCACATCTATGCGGGTACGGGAGCTCCGCACTTGGACGCAGAGAGGGTCCATCAGACACGGATGACACCGTACAGCCGTGTCTTCCCATAGAGGAGAACAGGCTGCTGCGCGCAATCACACGCAGCACCTCTCCCTCCTGGGATCAACTGTTTACAGGTGTGCACGCTGCATGGGCGTGTGCTCCCAGTGTGAATGAGGCTTAATACACACACACAACACTTAATACGCATACACACACAACACATAATACACACACAGCACACACACAATACACATACAGTACACACAATACACACGCAATACACACAGAATACACACACAATACAGTACACACAATACACACGCAATACAGTACACACAATACAGGGCACGCACACACAGCATTTCTATGCAGCCCGCTCATAGTTCAAGAAGCCAGGGAAGGAAGAGAGGAGAAGGCTGAGACAGGGAGAAGAATCCCCCCTCCCCACGCTGCTCCCAGCCAGAATGTATAGTGTATAGGAGAAGCTGTGAGTGCAGGAGAGCTCCTCATACCTGCTGACAGCTTGCCTCCTCCGTCCTCCGGTCGTATCGTCTCACTCCCGGCTGAATCTCTGCCCGACCTTCTAGGCCCCCCTTCCCCAGCGCCCTCAGGTGCCCTGGCAATGCCTGCAGAGGGAGGGGGGTATCGTCCACCCTGGCTGAATAATATTATATGCCCCCCTAGTATCGGCGCTGACAGGATGTGTGGAGGCAGACTCCCCTAGCCCGTGCTGGGTTCGGTCCCCGCTCACACGCTCACTTGATGGGGCCCGCCTGGTACAGGGCAGCTGCCTGTACACCCCTATCGGCAGGCCTGGTCACAGGTCCCAGGGCCGGCCTTAGGCCTTTAGGCGCCCTGTGCGAGAAAGCTTTACAGCACCCCTCAGTAACCACACCCCTCAGTGACCACACCCTTTAGTGGCCACCCCCCCATAACCACACCCATTTTCCCCAATATCCGCACCATTTAAAGACTCCTATTTTGTTAAGCCGCAAAGAAACATATTAAAAAAAATAAAACTTTTATTCAAAGGTATTAAACTTGTCGGCGCAATATAAGTATACTTATCAAATAAAACAACAGAAGGTAAACAATAAATGTCAAACTACAATAGAGTCTATACAAATAAAGTGTATGCAGCTTCTCTCCTACTCACCGCTCGGCCATCCTGACAGCAGGCAGCGCTCCCTCCTGCGCCCCCTTCCTGAAGTGGCGGATGGCCAGCTCAGCTGTGAGGTGGAGAGAAGCCTTCCCCAGGACGAGCTGTGTCGGTTGCACGGCGCCCTTGTTGCCAGTCAGTCCGCCCCTGCTCCAACCACTGTTGACCCCTTCATCTGAAAATGCACATTGTCTGGCTGTCATGTGAGCCAATTACTTTATGTGTTCTGGGTCAGTGTCTCAGAAGAAATTGGAACTAGAGGCAGACAGGTATCTAGCATTTTCAAAAACCAAAATAACATCCCCTGAATTTCTCTCAGGATAGGTTTCTTTGAAACAATCTTCTAAGCTAAAGCACTCACTTGAAAATAAGTGGCATGTCCTATCGTGTATCAGGAGACATTGAAATATGTTATTGATCCTTTGTGTTACAAATGTCCATGCTGTGTGTTGTTCTCTTTTGGCATTGCATAACTTTATTCATGTCTTTTATAGCCGCAGTGTCTGACTCCTTCTATCTCTAAAAACCTTTTTGATTTGTTCAGTGACTCTGGTTTGTTTTGCAGACAATGACACCTTCTGTTGCCCAGAAATGTGGTACATGAAGATCCAAGAAGGATAATGCGGACATCAAGAGAGAAATGATATATTATCCAGTCTGTAGTGTTCTTTGTTATTCTGCTGTTTATCAAAAGGAAGTAGTGAAGGCTTGAGTCAGTCACCGCTGCCAGTACATAAGCTGAAACAAATCCATTTAAATAAATGAGGGCCTTTATGCAATAATGTTATGCAATTGCAACTGTGTCCCTGGGACTGTGGGGTCCATAGGGTCTACCTACCCACATGGAAACAACCTTTCCATCACCTTGAACGACTGGGCATGAAATTCCTTAAATGTATCCTCAGAGCAAGTCACTGCACTGATTGGATGCACTCTAACTGGTCACCACAGCTGTCAGTCAACTGAATGTACACTATACTTGCCAAGAGCTCAGATAATTGAGCTTTCAGATTACAGATAATTGAGGAGGACACCTTCCCTTGAAGGGTCATACTGTGCAAGGGAGTAATAGGAGTCATAAAAATTAGGTGCACAGGAGGAATTTTAAGGTTTGGAAGGTTTTAGGTACAGGAGGTTGGGGACATTAAGTTTGGAACAGGGGTACAATACCAAATGTCAAGGACCCTGGTTTATATCTTGCACGAGGGCCTAGGTGTATCAAGACCTACCACTATGTTGGCTATTGGTGACAACTCCACTTTTGCCCTCAATATTATATCTCCAGTTTTAATTAAACATGTCTGTTGTATAACTGAAGGCAAAAAGTTTTTTTTAAGATTTTGATAGAGTGGCAAGGGGTTTGAACCACAGTCTGGTGTTTTTTTTGTTGGCTGTGTCTTCATTGGTAAGATTCAGTCTTTTTAATTGTCTTGATAACCAATGTCACCTGGAAAGAAAGTCAGGTTAATTCATGCTGCCAGAAAAGGAATAGAGGGGAATTCTTCCAATGGGGACACTGATCTGAGATTGGAGTTTCCCCTCACATTGGAAAGCTATCCACTTCTTATTGAGTCTACAGGACAAGAATGAAAGGGAAATCTCCATAATGAAACACAGATGGCAAAAAAAATGTTTTAATCTTCCCCTACTCTACCCAAAATGAAAAGTTTGGGCTTTACATATACTTTTTTGGTAGAAAAATCCCCATGTCTACTTTGTGTTGGTGAAATCAGGCCCTTTTCTATTTAAAGGTGAACTCCAGGCCAAATCTAAAATTTTTAGTAGAGGATTAATAGTGCACCCCTTACCACTGCTGGGAGCATGTCTTTTAAGAACATCTAAATGCTGGAGGTATGATTGGCTCTCACAGTGGCCCTGTGATCGGGAGCCTGTCCTACTGGCACCTAAACGTAAACATTGTCTGGGACCTGTCAGTGACAGCTCAACACAGTGCTGGGGGCGCTCGATTGAGTGCGCTCACAGCATCAAACAGTGACGCTGTCTGTATGCATTTATGTGACAGCATGGCATTACAGCCCACCACTGTGCTGCCACCCATATGTGTACAAATCAGTAGGAGTTAAACAAGGATTTGTTGTGACATATTATTAATAATTGCTTCACAAAGCACAAATTACGTTTAAAAGGGGCTTCCTGTGTGGCACATTACTGTTCAAATCAAACCACAAAAGGGCTGGGCAAGGCATCTGATCATAAAGTACATATCTGCAGTGGGCAATCCGATAGGGGAGTATTATTGAGGTGCTGGGGAATGTAGGCACTTTTCTGTCATCTTACCATTGCCTACCTGGGGGCATAAAGGATTTGGATGGCAATTACCAAGCTGTTCCACACTTATAATTGGGGTATACATTTACTAGCTATATATCAGCATACCAGGGCTGTATGGAGTCCTGTAGAACCATGAGCAAATAAAAAGTAAGGGGGTTATTTTGGAATGACTACTTACAGCCATATAACTTTTCATTACTCAAAATACAGCTTGAAAGCCCATGTCCAAATGAACTTTAAGTTTAAGGGCTAAAACATGGGCAATGATATACATACATTTATATGCTTTTGTAGGACCAAGAAGGCAAGGAAATGGGACGTCTGCAAGTCTGCTAACTCAGGCTGCACTGCCGTTGCCTGTCCCAATGTGCCTTCAAACTGCACTGATGGGTAAATAAATGCCATTTGCTGTGCGCAGAGAAGAAGAGCATGATCAGAGCTCACTTACACAAAGGTTTCCCAGAAGGTTGGAAAATATCTCTGTATAGGAACTAGTGTTTCTAACAATTCTAAACAATAGTTTTTGCATTTTATGGAAGCCCTACACAGTCCATCCTTGCCCAATGGTTGCCGACCATGAATCATTTTGGGTGAAAAACACATACAGCTGACCCTTAAATAAAGCCCAATTGTCCCACTTATTGTAGTGACAGTGATAACTAGGGCTAGGATGTCTGGTATTCATAATCTTTGCATTATGATGCCCGCATCAGTTTAGAAAAGGTATCAGATGAAGAGGCTTAGTGGCCAGTTAGAAATTTTTCTAAGCTTTGCATTTTTACAGCTACAAAGTGATACAAGCAAACAAGGATATAACCACAGCCACAGCAGACAATGTGACTGTTATGGACCACAGCAGATCATATGGTTTCGTGCTGTCTGGTTGTGTTTTACTCTATTCAACATCTATCAAATAAATCTGCAAAAATGAACATATCACAATTCAATCACTATTATCAGACTGCCGTGCATTTATACTGCAGTTAGTTGTTATATAATAGCATCGGTGTCAGTAGTAGAGTTGCCTTTAATGATTTGTAGAAGAGACAAGGCCCTATAAACATTTTGCTATCTGTGCTCTGGTTTCCTCAAATAATCCAAAAGAATACCAGTGGGTTGGATGTTCAAATAATTCATCCTTAGAGTATATATATGGTTGTTCTAGGGACATTAGATAGATGGTATACTCCTTTGCACCGGAGAATGATTAGAATATTTCTTTATATGTTGTAAAGTGCTGCACAATTTGTTATATATATAAATTAATAACATAATCACAGTTTACAGCGTGACAGTGACAGCACTGTACAAATGAGTAAAATAATACATACATATGTTATACATTGATTTCTCCTTTAAAAGTCATTGCAAAATTCTTACGGTGAGCTACTAACAGACATGAGCTGTCCAGCTACAGTATGAAAATGCCTTTTAAAAGATGACTATGTTATGTTTGTGGATACCTGAAAGGAAACCTGCCAGGAAGAAAAGAAAACAAGCACTAAAATCAATCAAGCCACATATATAAGTAATATATGTTCAGTCAAGCAGAAAGATAAGGATGTGGTAGTAACCTGCACAAGACTATTGATCAAGGTGTTATGTATTTCCTGGAGTATTTGAAGTGGTTACACATGTATTAGGTCATCTGTTTATTTGGTAGTTTTGCATCATTTTATTTCCACTGCTTCCTGCAGTAAAGTCTACATGTACACATTAAAAACTCTCCAGTATTTATCTCAGTATTATGCTTGTTATTCCTGTTGCTTTGAAGATGAAGATGTTTCTTCTGACGGCATCACCCG
Organism: Nanorana parkeri; assembly: GCF_000935625.1. Lineage (NCBI taxonomy): Eukaryota > Metazoa > Chordata > Amphibia > Anura > Dicroglossidae > Nanorana > Nanorana parkeri. Next base: position 2,753,096 of record NW_017306310.1, on the reverse strand, counting down.
AGGCTTTCTCTTCCTTTCCTTTGTTGTGTCTTAGTGCAAACTGTTGTGTACCTTGTCATTTTTCACTCCCTGGACTTGAGTTTGACAGACACCAAGTCCAGCTGCTCTACACTCTGTTTAATCACTTGCTGGGAATTGCATTCTTTGTGAACCTCCATCACCTGCCATCAAGACAGGGGAAGATCCTGCTGAGGAACACACAGGAGGTTTATAAAAGACCCCCTGCCTGTTAGCAGGCCATTTACTGGAGCAGTCACTCGCTAGTAATAGCACTTAGCAAGGCAAAGCAAAATAACCGTTTGCTCACTATAGTACAAACATGGTATATAATGGGTTTGATGATTGTAGAGGAGTAATGAACAAAAAAAAAATTCTTGAGCCTTACACAGGAACTCTTCACTTTCAAAAAAAGATACAAATTCTATTCAAGCTGTGAACAGGAATATATATTCTGAGATGATTTGGTAACTACAGCATATAACTGGCATTAGATCTAGTCAGTTGCGGTCAGATCGGTCAATGTTATCTCTGTGGTTACCAGCATTTATCTACTCCTGCTTCCCCTGGGATAAGAGTAGCAGCAGCGGTGTCAGCACCCTCTCCCCCATTGCAGAAACATGGACAGTTGGGCAATGCAAGCAAGCAATGTTTGGAAACAAAATGACAGTCTGCCTCCATGTCCTACACCCATTTTATATCTGTTTTATTCTTGGCAGATGTCACTGGCAGCATATTAGGGATAATTTCAAGGAATTGTGACATGAAAGAAAGGGGCAAATGTTTCATCTTAATCAGTTTAGATCTTTCAGCAGCATTTGACACTGCTGACTGTGAAAATGTATTATACAGGGTAAATTAAGTTTTGTGGCATTGACTGCATAGTTTGTCACTTATTTAGATCCATCCTGGCTGGCAGATAACTGACAGTACATTATTTTATTAATCCCTAATTGTCCCTGTGTTGCAAGTTCACCCTAACATTTTTAGGTGTTTTGTAGTAAGAAGAACTGATGACAAGGTGCAGCACAGGCAGAAAGCACAGGGCGTTATCATCTGATAAGATATCCAGCAGATTTGGCAGTTTTTTGCATTTTTTGAACAGATATAATAAATAACTTTTTTTTTAAAGTTGACCAAAGGAGAGAAAACAGAAGAAGGTTGCACGCTTTAATGCATAACTACCAACACTTAATTCGTACCCTAAAGCTTAATCCTTAAAGTGATCCTAAAGGAGCCCATGCACTCTTCGATCCTCTTTCGGATGATAATCAAACAGTTGACACCAACGATTTTGTTACTGTAATCCCACTCGAATTTTCTTAAAGGGTAAGACTGGAAAACGTTTTTCGAATCGAATGAAAATCAATGGATTAGTGATATTTTTGTACAAAAAAAATCGCAGCAAGAACATTGCACATGTACAAACGAAAAACTGTTCTGTTGATCTACAAAAAATTTGGCTAGTTGGTGCTAACGAACGGTTATCGAAATTGACTTTGGACTGTGCTCGATGGGCTATTTGAGCTAGAATCGAACAATGGTTCTTGGCAGCAACGAAAATTTCCGATCAAAAATCTATAGGTGTATGGCCAGCTTTACACATAACCCCCCACCCCACCCAACCCCCACACTCAACTACTCTCCTACTCTCCTGTAAAACCTATCCTTAGTCCTAAAATTTTAACTAATTTATCTAAACTGTGACCCTCACACTTACCCAGTATAGGGTTAGTCCAGTCAGTGGCAAGAAATACTAATCTGATCATAAATATATATTCTGTATGTTCCCTCTACTCCTCAGCAGTACCATTGAAGTTTGGTGTACCCTGGTTCCAACTGTCTTAAACAGAACCCAGACTAAATAATATATTTGGTTGCAATTATTATTATTAGGGATGCACCAATATATCGGCCGCCGAAACTAATTTACCTAAACTGTGACCCTCACACTTACCCAGTATAGGGTTAGTCCAGTCAGTGGCAAGAACTACTAATCTGTTCATAAAGATCTACAGGCAGTCCCCGGGTTACATACAAGATAGGGACTTTAGGTTTGTACTTAAGTTGAATTTGTAGTCGGAACAGGTACATTTTTTAAGTGTAACTCCAGCCAAAAAAACATTTTTTTCGTTTTGGATAGCATAGGGAAGGGTCACATTTGTTTTGCTGTCTGTTCCTGTTGTTCAGAAGATTATAATGTAATTAGCCTATCCCACCTCAACCTAACCACTGAACAATCACTTTCTCAAACAATCACCCCCGCACAGCTACCTCCTCATGTATCACTTGCCCCTCCCTTTTAGATTGTAAGCCCTCACGGGCAGGGCCCTCCTTACCATCTTGTCTTAAATTGTATTGTGACTGTAATGTCTTCCTTATATTGTAAAGCGCTGTGCAAACTTTTGGCGCTATATAAATCCTGTATAATAATAATAATAATTAAAACATGTTTTATTTAAAAAAGTTTTTTTCTATTTTTAATTTTATTTCATAAACTTTATTTTTGTTATTTGTTTGCATTTTTCATTTTTATTAATGTAACTTTTTTTTTTACTTTTTTTTACATTTTTCTGTCTTTTTAATTTAATTTTTTTTATTTTTATTTTAGTGCTGGGAGCAATAGCCAGCCTGCTATTGGATATTTCAAATTGCAATAGTCAATAGCAGGCTGGCTATTGCATCTGCTCACTGCCTGCTGTCAATCAGCAGAGGAAGGGCCTGAAGGAGAAAGTTCTCTATCAGGTTCTCCCATGCTTGACAGCAGGCAGTGGGCGGGTGCAATAGCCAGCTTGCTATTGGCTATTGCATTTTACAATATCCAATAGCAGGCTGGGTATGGCTCCCAGTCTGCTGAAGAAGATGAGGCAGGGGGGCGGGACAGAGGTGCCACAGCCGGACGGGGGAACGGAGAAGCCGACGGACCAGGGGAAGACAGCAACTGAGGTACGGGCGCAGCGGAGCAATGCAGCGGTCTGTGTCCCCGCTGTCTCCGCCAACACAGGCGGGGAGAACAGCGGGGATTTGAAGGGACACAGGCCGCTGCAGCCACAGTTCTCCTAAATGTACCGGTGGCTGCCGGTACATTTAGGAGTACTGTGGACCCCGTTCGTAAGTATGGATTGTCCGTAAGTCGGACGTCCGTAACCCGGAGACTGCCTGTATTCAGTATGTTCCCTCTCCTCCTCAGCAGTACCATTGAAGTTTGGTGTACCCTGGTTCCAACTGTCTAAAACAGAACCCAGACTAAATAATATAATTGGTTGTAATTATTATTATTATTAGGGATGCACCGATATATCGGCCGCCGAAACATATCGTCCAAAAATGGCACTTTTGGCTAAATGCTGAAAATGCAATTTTCCTGCCGATACATTGGCGCATCCCAGGTTTCTTTCCTTTTTTTTTATTTTATTACTATTTTTTATTATTATTATTTTATTTTTTTTACTGTCGGGGCTTGGGGAAATAGAAAATAGAAAAACAGATTGAGGACATAGAGTCCTCTGCCCATATAGGTGCGGGAGTGCAGCGGGGATCCGAGGAGAAGCTGGAGCCTGTACCGCTCCTTTTCTCCCTCCCAAGCCAGGGCTGTGTTGGCCGTCTGGCGCCCCTGTTGCCAATGGTGCCCTGTGCTCGCCGTAACAACAGGTGCGAGGGGGCGCAGCCAGTGCCTCACTCGCCCCATGGTAGCTACAGCCCTGGAAAGTGGGATTACAAACTATAACCCCCATTTCCCCAGCTTTCATTTGTGTTAGTGTAGAGATTACAACATTGCCATTGCCCTCCAATAACCTGCCATTAACTATTTATTTGCCCCAGCTCACCGTCCCCTTTAGAAAAGTGTACAAGTACCTTCCTGTTCTGTCTCCATCTCTGTCTGCGTCTCTTTCTGCTTGGCTACTGCTGGCTCTGACGTCAGAGCCGAAGAATAGATCAATCCACCACAGTGCTGTTACACTGGCTTGCAGGAGGCAGAACAGTTCCTTTTGGCCACAAATACAGAGCGGTGTGAGGCCACGGAACTAAGAAAAATAAGTACCTCGGCCCTGCTCCTAACTGGGTCCCCTTTGCCCCGGGCCCCACAGCAGCTGCATGGGTCGCTATGGTGGTAGTTCCACCACTGTAGGGATGACATTACACTTGCAATACAATTTAGGACAAGATGCTAAGAAGGGCCCTGCCCGTGAGAGTTTACAATCTAAGAGTTGAAGATAAACACATAACAGATTAATAGCATCCAACTCTTTTGTGCCGGTTGGTCACAAACCTTCATAGCTCAGATCTGCCCACAACCTTGGACTAGTAATTAATGCAGGATTAACTCTAATCAATAAGATATTTGCTATGATCAGATCAACATACTTCTAACATAAGGAAATTGCAAGAATTAAACAACTCAGCTACACAGAAGTCTTGCAAACTCCAATTCATGCTTTCTTAACCTCACAGCTGGACCACTGTAGAGCCCTCTGCATAGAATTCCCAGATATACACTGTACCATCTACCAACTCTTCGCTCACTCCATTGGTTTGTTTGTATAATGGAGAATTTATTTTACAGCCTACAGACTTTTAAGTCTTAATACTATGCAATTGGGGAAGGGGGGCAAACTTCTACAGGTATGAAGTGCAGGCACTTAGTGGTGACTGCACACACCACCAGCAGCCTCCCACTAAATCCTCCTTGCATGGATGATGGGCAGCCTCAATATGTAGAAGGAAGGAGCAGGCAAGCTGTACACTGTAAAGAATGTGTGTACGCTTTGCCTATCTGTATTTTGTATTGTTCTGGACTTGCAGCATTTTAGAGATAAAGCAAGGGAAAATGTGCATGTATTGAAGAGATATACCAAACTCTTTTTTTTTTTGCCCAGACATATGGTTGGTTTAATGTGGCACAGTGAGGTATGTGTATATCACAGTTGGTAATACACAATATAATTTAGCACAATGTGCATCGAGACAAGCAAGGGCACTCAGGTCTATTCCAGACGTGCCTGCTGAGAGATGCTGCTGTGCTGACAGTCTGCATTTCTTCCAGGGAAATAAAGATTATATACAAGTGCTAACATCGGCCCACATTGGACAGTCAAATCTGTGATTATGTATTGGAAAAGCCCATGTGCTAATTCCCATATACTTCAGTGTGCTGCCTTCTAACCCTTAATCCTTAAAATGTATGGCAAGGCAAAACTTTTTTTCTAGTTTTGGATAGAGTGAGGAAGGACAGGAACTTTTGTCAAGTTTTTACTGCTATCCTATGCAGGGCTCAGTTAGAGAAATGTATCCTCACTTCCTGCCCTGATGATAACAGTTTCACCAGTTACCCTGTGTCAGGAAATAATGAATTATGATTGATAGTCATCATTAAGGATGAGCCTGGGCTAGGTGTGAATCCAGACCACCTTACTTTGCCTAACCCGCTCAAAACTCCGACCACCGCTCCCCTCCTCCCGGCCTTTAAGTACTGGGGAGGTGAATTACCTTCCCTGCAGCTACACATCACAAAGGGGTAGGGAATGCCCCCGCCACAACTGCTAACATTGATTGGGCCAGGAGAGGAGGCGACAGTGGACTTGGGAGAACTCAGGCCAACAGGGTTCACACCAAGCCCAGACTCATCACTAGTCATCATCTGTTCTGCAATTATAGGATACTAAACATTCTGCAGTAAATGTAGTGATGTGATGGCTACATTTGTTGGTGTAAGCATTCTATGGTTTTCTCTCTTGTGGTTCCTGTAATAAAGATGGTTGACCTGGGTATCAATTAATCTGAAAATAAGTAATTGCTTTTAAATACAGTGAGGTGATGGAGCATGATGAGACCACAGCATTATGCAGATATATAAACAGCAGAGCCTCTGATTGGTTTTCCTGGGATCCATTACACTCAGTAAAGATTCCCAGGTGGCGGGATGCTAGTTTGCCTTCCAGGAATAGGTCTTTTCCCATCTGGGACCACAGTGACCTCTGTCCCTATGCCACTAATAAAAAACAGGTTATCATATGCAGTGATGCTGCCTGGATATTGGACTGCAGCCTTGGTTTGTCACTTAGGTCATTTGCACTTATGTTTCCCTTTTACTATTGTTTATCTGCTCATGAAGTTGTATTATATCTTTGTACATCTATATGGCAGGAGAAAGCTGGCTTTATATTAGCCTATAGTTGTTCTGACAAACTACATATTCTACTAGCAATAAAAAAAAGTCTATTTTATGAAATTAGAAAATAAAAGTGGTGGTTGCCATATGGCAAAGGTTCTCAGAGCAGGCTGGAAAGTTCTCGCTGCCATAGGTTATTCAATCTGCTAGGGAGCTGTGTTTTCTTTGGACTGATTAAAATACACACAGGCATGTGTTTAGTTCAGCTGTAATAGGAAGAATGCGAGGAACAGACATAAGGGGATTCAAGTATATTCTCCTGCTGAAGTGACACATTCAAGCAAGTTTAATTAGCAAAATATATAAACTTCAACATAATGAAATCATTTCATTTTAGCTGTCCATTACTGCAGTTTATACAAGTCTTTTATTTAATTCTGCTGTATAAAGACACAATTGGCCTTATTTAGCATCTTAATTTCCAAAGCTTAACTGAACAAGCTGAAGACAGAAGCTGATTGATTGCTTTGCACAGCTGCTCCAGATTCTGTCTGCTCCAGTTTTAGTAAATTCCCCCCATCTTCTTTCTGCAGGCAGCATTGAGGAACAGTCATGGAACTTTGTTAATAAAATCTGTCCACTTTTTTTTTCCATCAGTGTTCTGTTTGGAATCTTTTTTTCTTTGAAGACAAAAATGTTTCTTTTGACCATAACACCCAAAGTTTCACACTTGTGGCTCCACACTAGTGAGTGTGATGTGCGTCCCTGTGCCTTTAAGGGAGGTTGGGCTTCCTCCTGACAAACCTGCAACCAATTTGATCTTTTGCCACATGTGCTCCAAGATGGAGACTCTCATAGTTTAGAGTTAGGGTGAGGTGCATTGACGTGGCTGTGCAGCTTTCACATTTTCTGCAGAAGACGTGTATCTTAACCTCTGTTTTTAACCTTAGCTGTGAGACAAGTTTTTTTTGCATGCTGGCTGGTGAGTGTGCTTGAAAACTTTTTGCTGTTGTACTGTATTAAGGCCTTCCATGTGCATCTTGCTGTAAAGCTGGTAACAAATTGATGAGTGTGTTTGCCATTTGTTTTGCTCCACACTAGTGATTTACACCATACATGGCCAGTTTAATATTTTTTTTAAACTATAGCTCTATCATTTAATTGAACCCCCTACCATCAAGTCAGTTGATACAATTGTCTACACAAGTCTAGAGGCATCTAGGGAAGGTAGAGGAGAGGGGTCCAAAATTGACTTATAGTAAATCTAACACATATGGTCTTTCGACAGTAATGTCAGCTATGTATTCAGGCCAAGCTCCCAACATACGCTCTTGGGCATGATTCCTTCTATTTGTCGTGTTGGGCTCCATTTTCCAAAAGGGATTTGTAGCCAGCACCAAGGCAGAATAGTAACGTACAGACACAATCAGATTTGAGATTATGCTTTCCTTCTGACCCTGACTACCTCTCCTACCAAATTTCCTAACCTTGGTAGTCTACCAAGTTACAACATTTTCAGATTTCCTAACATCTTACATCTCAGAAGTGATAGTAGAATAAACTTCTCTGTGGTTAGAGATCAAAAGTTCTGTAGAGTTCAGGTCCCCGTTAATCCAATCTGAGAGCCAGCAGAAAACGTAGGCATTCAAGGAACCTGTGCTTCCATTAACAACAAAGAAAAACATTATGAACATGTTAGCTCTTGGTAATATAAATAATCAGAGTATTGTTTATTACATATTTTGTGTTACCATAATCTCAACTATATATACTACAGAAGAAGGATGTTTTTAGAGTTCCCTACCTGGAGCATTTTGCGTTGTTTCTGCTCTTCCTTTTTCTTTACTGAGAAGCAATCTAGCTGGCGCCCCATCTTCCCACATACATGTTATGTTCTGAAGATGCTATGAAGATTGATGAGTGAAAGGATTTCTTTGCATGTAAGACTTGTGTCTCCTGAGCAAGTTCTAAACGGAGAATGAGCAAGTGAAATAACTGTGGTGTAAAAACAAGGCATTAACTAGATACGTATCAGCCTTTGGAGTTCTCAAAGCGGAGAATTTGGGAGCTTAGCAGTGGGAAAAGAAAGCAAGATTAAATTACATAATAAACAGGTCACATCAAGCTAGTGGCGTCTGTCAGTTATCACTGACACATCTTTATTTTAACTAGGATGTTAGTTGGGCTATTAAACAAACAGTAAGTTCATCACAGCCTGTCTCATCCATCATGTTCTGCATTGCACTGTAGTAGTACAATCTGTTCCCGTGTCATTGGTTCTGTAGTAATTAACCTGTGGCATTGTCTTCAGCTTACTTTCTCCCATACCACAGCTGGAAGGTTCATCCATGCATGTTTGGGTATTTAAAAGAGCTTTTAGTACAATCTAACATACAGAGTTAGATATGTCACAATATATTATATATTTTAAGGTGTACTCTCCAGTCAAACATAAATAATTTGCATTTAAAGTTGACCTTTCAGTAACTTTACAAATGTGTGTAAATACGTTTCGAACATGTTACAATATACAGTAAGAGTATCATTACAAAGAATCTAGTATTTATCATTAAAGCCAAAACTATTATTTTGTAAAGGTTTTAAAGTAGTATTAAATGCTCAAACTTTTTAATAGTTTTTTTTTTTAATGTGAGTTTGTTAACAGAAATCTTCCAATCAAGACACCTTTTTCAGTTACAGCTGTCTAAGGGGTCAGTCCACCTAGACATGATAAATCAGTTATTTACAATATTCAGTGTGATCACTGGGGAAGTGGAGACTGAAGACATGCTTCCCCCTACATTGCAGCATACTAATGACATCATCTCAGCCTAGAAAAAGTCACTTGACTGGAGCTTAAGGAGTACTTTTAAGGTGTATTTAAAGTCAAAGCTTTCATTCCCTTTATTCATTCCACTGGCTTCCAATCGCCCAAAGAATAAAATTCAAAATATTAACAACCACATACAAAGCCATTCACAACTCTGCCCCCGGCTATATTTTCAACCTCATCTCAAAGTATCACCCTAACTGCTCCCTCAGCTCCTCCCAAGACCTCCTGCTCTCTAGCTCCATTGTCAACTCCTCCAATGCTCTCCCCAGGACTTCTATAGAGTCTCTCCCATCCTATGGAACTCCTTACCCCAACCTGTCCGTCTAACTCCTACTCTGACTGCCTTTAGATGATCCATAAAGACTAATCTCATCAGGAAAGCCTATCCCGCCTCAATCTAACCACTGAACTATCAATTCCTCAAGCAATTCATCCGCACACAGCTACCACCTCTTGTATCACTTGCCCCTTCCTTTTAGATTGTAAGTTCTCACAGGCACGGGCCCTCCTTACCTTCTTGTCTTGATTTGTATTGTAACTGTAATGTCCTCCTTATATTGTAAAGTGTTGCACAAACTGTTGGCGCTATATAAATCCTGTATAATAATAATAATAATAGATTAGGAGATGATTAAAGCCCCTTTTATTTTCTGTCTTGTTGACACAAGATGTGAAAAGCTCTTCAAACTGAGGGGCTCTTACCTTTTAAAACTTTATCAGAGTTTGCAGATGTTATGTAGCATGTATGGCCTAATCTAGTGCAAATACTTCGTTTTATACCAATTTGTAGCCCAATAAAAATCCTAGTATAAAAAATTAATGTCATATATATTTGCAAATGTATAGGAACAAACCATGATGGTAGATGCACACTTTTATCTGGCGTATATCAAACATTAAATGCAAGACTATATCTGGTGCCAGTTAATATATGCATATAGACATAACATTTTATTTGATAACCACTTAAATAGCAAACAAGTCTCAAGTCTATTTACGTCTCACAGTCTACTGACACCTGTTATCAGACAAATCACAAGGTAAGATTGTGTATTCAGCCCCCGAATCCTCTTACTGCTTATATACTTGTCATGAATCATTGTGTACTGAGCCAGTGAACAGTCACAATGAGATCCTTGGTAAAAGGCTTCAGTGGATACCACAGGAAATTCAAAGTTCTGCAATGGTATCAGGTGATGGCTGTCAATTTTCTAGAGAAATTTGGAAAATATACCATACAAAGACCATCCATTAGTGTTTATTTTAGTTTCCCTGACCCCTGATGCCCTCAATTTTTATGGATCATTAAAATCCTTTCCAGTACATCTCACATGACTCTCTTTTGACTGTCTATGTGACTTCTATTTTTGGTTTTTAATTATTCTTCTAAACAGATGTGTCATTCCATTGTTTCATCATATAGGAAAAGGCTGCACATTGCCCCTAACTTTAAGTGCACGTTTCCTGCTTGGCCTTACCGATAATTATCTGATTCATTATGTGATTTTTATAAATGCTTATCATCCAGTTATATCCTCTTTGTAGAAATATAAACTTCAAATCTAAAAATTATATTTCAGCACAGCCTCCCAGTGTATTGTCTAGACAATGTTGCCAGCATTGAATACAGTGTCCCGGACAGACACTGTTTGTGTTCATTAGAAAGAATCTCCAAGTAAAGAGCAAAAAAGGCTTTTGTTGAGATTGTTCCCGTATGGATGAAGAGATATGTTTCCTGCAGTTTTTACTAAATAAGACATTGGAAGAGAGGAAGAACGTGGAAATATAATAACAAGTCTTCAATCCAGCTGCAAGGCTCCGGGGACTGACTGGTGGTAATTCAAAAGATTTCCTGTGATCTTTTAATGCCTGATGGTGTGTTAGTGCAATGCAGGAAACCTTACTGCTTTTTTATGTATATTCTTGTGGCTACATGATTATTGGCATGGCTGTAGCTGACAAACTGCCCAAAATTCACTATTTGCTCTCATGACAATGAGATAAACTCCAAAATGTCATGTTTGTCGTGAGTAGAGGGGAAATATCCATCTGTTCTACAAGTCAAAAGTAGGACTTCACAATATTTGGGGGAGATTGTTGCTCATTTCTTGACATGTCTCTGGGAAGTGCAAGGAAATCTCCCAGCTGGGGACACAGGCAGTAATGGCAGCTGTTCTAATCTTTCCCCACTCTATTAAAGGAGAAGTATTGGGAGAGTAAAATGGTAATTGTAAGTCACCACTCCCCGAAGGGATTCTCCCCTCCCCTCTCAATTCATCCAGTGCTCAATTGAGGGACAATCGGGGGGGGGGGGGCGTTTAACGCTGGATCTGGCTCTAGAGAGGCAGAGCCAGCTGTCAATCAAGCATTGGGGAGGGAGGAGGGAGAGCAAAGAGAAGGAGGACTGTTCACCAGAATAGATCCCACAAGGTCGGTTCCTCACAGAAGTGATATAACAAAACATCACAGTAAACCCTTATAAGGACCAACCACTCTTACCATACCAGTGTACTATTTATGAATAGTTTGTATCTATAAACAACCCATCAGTCAATTTAGCGCCATATAACAAACACCACTCTCCTTAGTAGTAAAAAAAAAACCCTCATATCTCCTTTATCTATAAAGCAAAGTTGTATCCTCTGTCAACAAATAAAACTAACACTGGTCATTTATTTCATAATACACAATCTGTACATTCATATATTTTTTTCTAGCTCGGCCTATCACTATTTTTTAGTTAAAAAGCCAATCTACCAGTATATTTATCGTCAATCAGATGAAATCAAATAAAAAATGGAGCAAGCATATGGATTGGTCTCTGCTGGCAAATTAATCCAGGGACTATCACTGCAAGGTAAAATTACCAGTTGCCATTCTGCTAAAACAGTGGCAATAGAAGGTCATCGTGTCACTGATTTTTTCTTTCTAGTTATTCGATATAGGGTGCTGAAAATATATTGAATGGCTAAGGAAGCTTAGTCCTCCCTACATTTGGAATTAGTAAATTATGTTTGTTCATTTGACCAATTTCTACAAAACATTTACCACACTTTCATTTGCAACTGGAGAAATACACTGTGTCTGGCCTTTCACTTCCTGTTGTGAAACTGGAGTCCCCTCTTGACCTGTCTCAATTAGGAGGGTCTCATTTGCGTCTGTCCCCAGCAGTCTTGAAATTCCTTGTTTCAAATAAAACACATTACATCCACATTGCATAGTCTGCATGCATGCTGATGGCTGTGCCCTCAGGAGGTTTGTGTGGTCTAAGAACAGCTGTTATTAGGGCAGGGGCATGGGGTGAATCTGGACATGGAATGCACAAGTTCAGGCAAGGTTTACTTAAAGGGGTTGTAAGGCTGTGACACCAACATTTTTCTGTTGCCTCCATTTTAATGAGCTGTTGTAGAAGATCATTGTCTTCTTGACCTTGCTCTTTTGATTAATGACAGGACCCATATAATTTAACTTTTACTTGATACAACCTTTCCAGCCCAGGAATAGAATAGCAAAATACAAGCTGCAAGCGGCGATTAGCAAAAAAAGATATAACAAAATTAATCACAAAGGATTAAGGATTTCTAAAATCAGAGTATCTCAAACTGTGGTCTTAAGATATGTGCCAGGTGATCTCTAGCTATCTTTCTATCCCCTTGCTCTACTGATATTGGCAGTTGTAGGTGAAGGGCAGGTAGAATATTTGATGCTGCAGCTTCCTACTTGATGGAACATTACTTTCCTTCAGTATTTTGCATCATTACAGTAGCCAGGCTGCAGTTCTAACCATGATCAAAGATATCATTAGAAAAAACCCAGGGACACTACATTTTGAATCCAGGGTAACACTTTCTAGGAACTATTTTTCTGATGGAAGAAGAATATTCTCAGGTAACTGGATCTAAATGCAGTGCAAGAAGATAGTGGCCCTGGGATAGACCAATGAGCCTGGGAGTTGGTGAGCAGGTATCAATATACGGATGTTAATGATGTCACAAAAAGAATTTACAAAAAATTGGAACTGTTACCAATAAAATAAAATAAAAACAAAGAGAGGGTGCTGCTGGGAATGAAGCAGAGAGGGCTGTGAAGGACATTCAGGCAGGAAGGGAGTAAGCATCTCTAGACTCCTCCACATCATCAAAGTATACTTTATTTTCTTTGCTCACAATCATCTTCATTGCCCATGACAACACAATTTTATTTGTTACCAGGGGTTTTATAAATAGTACCCACTATATTCTAACAAACATATTCAGACATATTAAAAAAACACATGTCAATGAGTTCCACGAGTAGTATGGAGCTCATTTCCAGTGATCTTCGCTGTACTGAAGATATACAGCTTTTTGAAGAATCTTCTTCACTGAACACACGTTCAGGAATGTCTCATGCCTGGTGCCCTGCTGCACGCTGTAGTTCCATCTGCTGGCCCCTACATCACACCTGTGTCCAGGAGTGATGTGGGAGGTCGGCGGATGGAACCACAGAATTCAGAGGGGAACTAGGCATGGGACATTCTCTTCAAAATAGCAAAGATCTGTGGCAGCCTTCTTTTTATTTAGGTCCTCACACGATCTCCAAAAAAGATTTTGGATGGAGGTGGGCTGTAAGAAAGGAGCTGGTAAAACAAACAGTAATTTCTTCCGAAAATGAAAAGATTAAAATCTACAAAAAAAGTTTGCTAAAACCTCTGCAATATACAATCCTTACAAATTAACTATTGTGGCTACTTTATGTACAGTTTTTTGTAACTATAATTATTTGTTCTTTGTGCTCTTTATCTTCATCATCATCATGATGATGATGAAGATAAAGCTGACCAGTACATGAGACCCCATTCACACTGAGCGACATGGTGAATCGTGCGTTTTTCCGCACGATTCAGTGCTGAGCGGCATTGAGCTACAATGCGCAATATTGAGCGACAGTGCACATTTTATCGCGCTACGTAGCGCGACTTTTGGGAGGGACTTAGTTGCTGCTACATTGGGCTGTAACCAATCAACAGCGGTCTTGATGTGACATCATTCTTTCCTTCCATTTTGCAGTGCAAAAGTGACCCTTCTGCAGCGCGATGTCGCGCGACATCCACGGAAAAAAGGTTCATGTACGAGTGACAAGCTTGAGCGGAGAGCTACAGGCGACATTGAGCTGTGAGATGTGAACAGCTCCATTGAAATGCATTGGACAAGCTACATAGAGCGATACCGCGCAGAAATATGCGCGACTTATGAGCGGAAATCGCGCGACAAACCGTTTAGTGTAAACGGGGTCTAATACAGGTGTGCTCATGAGAAGGCAAGGTACAAATTTGATAAGCTGCAGGATACTTACCAATCTGGCCTGATGGAACTGTTTGCATGGCGTTTGCATGTTCTGCTCCAAATATATATGGGGTTTCTTAGTGCTTTGGTTCTCTACAAAAAAAAGGTACAGGAATATTACTTACATTCTAAACAAATGTTCCTGTCTGACGCAGGTAATAAAGACTTAAGATTCATTTTTATCATTTTTACTTATTAATGTACCCCTTGGAATTTATTTGAGAGATGTTTACTTGACTGAAGTATAAAAGTTATCTCCGCAAACACTGATCAGCAATTACAGTCCTCTGAAGACTAGATAGGAAGCTAATCAAGGAAAAGTATTTACTTTGCCAGTTTGTTAGACTGTCATTAGGACCATTTGTCAGTGATTTACAGAGTTATTTACAATTAGTGCTCAGTCCTAAAAATTGCATTTACATTTTTACAACCTGCTGTTAGGGGATAATTAGTTCTCTTTTATATGCATCTTGCAGTAAATGTCTCTAACACCCATATGCACACACTAGACCCAGTTTGGTCAGCCACCAATTCATTTACCAAAATGTTTGTGTGTTTTTGTTGGTGGGGGAAGAAAAACCAGAGCGAATAGAGGAAACCTATACAGACATTATCCAGATAGAGACCTTAGTGGGATCCAGAAACCACAGCTGTAACACAACAGTGCAATCTGTACTTATTTTAAGTGAAGCTAAACTCAGGAGTTAAATCTTAAAGTGACATTAAACCCTCAGATTTTTTAACATACAACAATACTGTAATGTGTGCCTTACTGTAATCCATGGTTGTTTCCCTTCTCTTTGCTGCTCTTCCTTTTAAATCTGTATCTGTTCTCATGCTGGGCAGAACCTCTGTTTTGCAGCAGACTGCCTTGTCTCTGGAATGGCTACATGGTGTCTGTGTGTTGGTTTGCAACCTGAGCCAGCACTACAGGAAGAGGCCCAGAGCTGCAAAGGGAAGTTCTCCCCCAGCATGAGATATGAGGATTTAAAAGGAAGAGCAGCAAAGAGAAGGCAAACAACTATGGATTACAGTAAGGCACACGTTACAGTATTGGTTTATGTTAAAAAATCTGAGGGTTTAATGTCACTTTAAATTTGCATTCAAGTACCTTAACGATTACCAAAAATGTATCTTATTTATGAATCACTCGGCTGTAGATCTCCAAATCTACTCTGAAGTCATGCTGACACTGTCCTGGAGGGTGGCTACTTTTGTTCCCCACGTTCCTGCATCCCTGTGTTTATTATAAAGTAGCCAGTGCTCGAAGCTTGCTCCCTTGAAGGACTACAATCTTATGTTTAGTTTACTAATTTGTAGTGAGATTGCAGTCCATCACGAGTGATACACAAATAAGGTAAATTTTTGTTAATAGTTAGGCCTGGTTCACACCTGGGCGTTTTACAGCGCGTTCCTACACGCTGTAAAACGCTCAACATGTGAAAACCAATGATTGCCTATGGGCATGGTTCCCACCTGGGCGTTTTACAGCACGTAGGAACGCGCTGCAAAACGCCCGACGCCCAAAGAAGTACTGGAGCTTCTTTGGGGTGTTTTGCCACGCATTGCAATTGGTATTCCGAGTGTGGATCGGGGTTAACAAAGCGGTAACCCCGAGCCACACTCAGGAATACAGCATACAGGTCTTACCTTGTCCGCGATCCCCGCTGTGTCTTCGGCGGCTGCCGACTTCCGGGTTCCGTCCCTTGCGAGCGGCCGCGTCGCAGGGGGGCGGAGCCGGCGGGAAGTTTAAAAGTGAAACTTTAAAAAAAAATGTTTTAAATTGAGAAAGTAAAGGAAAAAACAAAAAAAATAATACCGCCAGTGAAACGCGCGTTTCACTGAAAGGAAAAACGCGAAAAAAATGAGCTGCAAAACGAGCATAAAAAAAACGCTCAGGTGTGAACCCAGCCTTAAGGTACTTGAATGCAAAGACGGTTGGCATACATGCTGAGCATGTTCGGCCGACCCGAAGCCACACGAAGCAGGCCGATGTACGGCTGAAATTAGCCGTAACAACCTGAAGTGAATAGCCGAACAGTGTTCGGCTCACTTCACTTCTGATCGGTCATTCACTCGGCTGCCCTCGGCAGCATAGTGAATAGACCCCTATGTCTTTATAGCTTGTGATACATGAAACCACCTCTCCATTCCTTTTTTGCTTGTCTGTACAGTTGAAAAGTGGTCCTGCATGCAAAACAGACTACATGCTGCCTCCAATATTGCATAATAGCATCAGTTTTTACTCAAATAATCACATGGCACAAGGGGCGGAGCATGTAAAAAAAACAGATTCTTTATTCAGGTGTACCTAGGGCCGTATGATATAAATATATAAAAATAGAGCCCTTGCTGCTATGATGTCAGTTACAACACGGCATAAAGCGCTGTGCAAACTGTTGGCGCTATATAAATCCTGCATAATAATAATAAAACAAAAGATGCCCCTAGACATTACATTACAGTCAGCAAAGAGCAGCCAACAATCTATTATCTATGTGGAAGTGCACACCCACCCCAAACTAGCATTATCATGAAGCAAATTGATTGGGTGGGTTAGAAAACATTGCTCAATCTCTTTAATATTCCCCGGTGCTGGACCTGTCTGCATGCAGTCCCTTCAGTAAACAGTTGTACATCTAGGGCAGTCCTGTCTAGCTCAGGAGAGATGGTGAAATGCAGGGCCGTCCCTATAATGAGGCATCCTGGGGCCACAGGCAGCATATCTTTGGGTCATATTGGGGAGCGGCAGGCAGGGCGGCAAGTAGAGCAGTATGGCCACTCTGCTGGACAGTGTTTGTAGTGTCCCTGCCACCCCCTTTCTGGCCAAAGCACCCCAGGTTGCTAAGAGCCCGGCGGGGAGATGTGTAAGGGTCATATACATCTCCCTACCCAGCTCTTAGGAACCCCACTGAGCTCCTGTCAACCAGGCAGGACTTGGCGGGACAAAGCGTCCTGCCAAGCTACTGGAAACCAGTGACGTCACTGATAGCCAGGAGCTGAGCTGGATGGCAACCAGAGCATCTCAGGTTGCTGAGAGCTGGGCAGGGAGATGCAGAGCTCTTACACATCTCATCGCCCTGCTCTTAGTGGCATCACTCTCCACCAGCCCCCCTCACACACACTGAATACCCACCATCCAACACCAGCGCCCCATACCCCCCATACACCCCTAGCCATATGTTCATTAGCCCATTCTCTAATGGTTATAACCAAATTAAATGTATTAAACATAAAAGAGTTCTTTCGAATTACATGGAGGATAAATACATGTCCATAGCAATCATATGTCATATATATTCTGATTACCTTTCCTCACTGATTTCTTTAACAAACAGAGCCCATGCAATATTGGTGCATATTAGTTAAAACGACTCTATTCCTTTATCTGCAACAGTTCCAAAGTGGACATTTTCCCCAATGCTGATTTGTTAGCCCTATTTAGAGCATCCATTGTCTATTACTATCAAAACAGATTAGAATGTCTTTGTCACTAGATAGAGGGAGGACATCTCATTTCAACAACTTCAGTGTCACAGGATGATGCGGACATAATAATAATCTGGCAGGAGATGCTGGCTAAAAGCCTCATTACTGCTCTTCCACCGGCCTGAGCTCTGAAATAAATATGATCAGAAATACAATATCAGCATCCTGTAACATGCAGACACCGGGTCTGGAGGAACCACATCTGGAGAACTTGTGTTCTGCCATTTCCTGGCATGATGTACACACGAGGATGCCACACAGTAACCCTGCAAAAGGCATCAGCAAAAACACATTGGAGTGCTGACAGGACTGATTAGCTGGAGCCTCTGACAGTGACCAGTTGTGTTGTTTGAGCCTTGAGGTGCCAGGTCTCTCTGACACGTTTCCTGACCCGTGTACATGCAAAAATAAAAGAAACCCCCCTCTCTGCTTTTCATTATGACTCTGAAAGTGATTACAGATCATTTTATATGGACATGGGAAATTTCCCATTAAATCTACCCAACCAGAGCAGATCCTCTCCTCAAGTAGTTGTCTTTGCATCACTTTTGCACATTCTTTGTACATTTAGATAAAGGATAACTGTAACTTTTTAGTTACCTTTTAAGTCCCTTTGTAAATAAACCCTCTTACCTCCACCCTTTTCTTTTCCTTTGCTTTCATAGCTGTCATGACAGGACCAGGCCAGAGTAAAGCTGGGTAGGCACGGTTGGAATGTAATTACATAAAATTCACTTTCAGAATGTTCCTTCGACTTTATAATGGTCAATGGCGGTCAAATTGACAATCGATTTCGACCATAGTGACAAAATGCTGCATGAGCAGAAGAATAGGACAGCATGCAAGAATGAGGCCTTTAACAACATCATGCCACTTCGTTATTAAGCTGGGTATACATGCTTAGAATTTAGTTTGAATGTTTGTTCGATTTTCTAATAGTTGATGGTGTCAACTCGATGATTGACCTCAACCATAAAAACCAAGGAGCAGGATGGAAAACCTTTCTTGAATGATTGAAATTGTAACAGTGAATGTGTTTTTTTGTTCAGAAAACTCCATTCATTCTAAAATCGAATGTTAAATCAAACGAAATTGCAAACAACAATCACCAAGTCTAAAGGCATTACCAAATGTTCTGGTGAAATTCTTCACATGCATTTTTAAGTGAAATTCTACCAGTGTATACCTAACTTTAACATTGTCCTCTTTATATTCAGCCTGTCTGCAATGTATACAGTTGTATGTACAGAACAACATGCCTGCAGACCAAGACTGAGAATAAGGAAGGAATCATGAATCCCTCCAGATGTTCATTTTGCTGTGAATCAGACTTGATAGGAGGATGGGGAGATTAGCTAAACAGATGCAGGGTTTGCCTTCTTTCAGCAGTTTGTATTCTGTTTGTCCACTGTGTGGTACAGATATCAGTGATGGCTCCTAGCCCTGAAAACACTGACAGACAGGTATGTGCAGATTCATTCTTTGATGTTCTCAGTCCTAGTCTGCAGGCATGTTGCCCTATATATTATACAATGGGGAATGCAGACAGGTTGGATATAGACAAAGCATTGTGTCAAAGCCGATTCATGAGCTGCCTTGAGGTTACATTAGGAAAAAGTAGTAAGTAGTTTAGTAAATAAGGGGAAGCTGTGTTACCTCCATAACAAGAACGAGTGCTCTCCCTTTAAAGGTGAACTTAGTCTTTGAATAAAACAGTACCTCTTTCTTCCCATGGACAGAAAATGCTGCTCCCAAGCTCCCTCATTTAACATAAGATCACATATTTGTTGTCTACCAGAAGCACTGCAGGTTTCCCATGTCTTTAGAGACTATAGAGGGTCTATTGCTTTCAATCACAGACCTGGATCGCAAAATGTCAGCAGAAATTGACTAAAATTTCCTGGAGCTTTCCATTGATGTCATATGAAATACATTCATCTGCTGCAACTGTCTTCTAAAAATAAAAGATTATATTATCTCATGATTGTGTTGGAATTGTTTGGATCAGGGGAAGTCATACTTCGACCCTCCAACTGTGGTCAAATTACAAATCCCATGATGCATTGCAAGACTCTGACAGCCACAGGCATGACTTCCATATGCAGCGGCACGGAGGAGGGCCAAAGTTTGGCCACCCCTGGTTTAGATCAGGAGACAATTTGAAATCTTTTATTATTGACCAGATGTGTAATCCAACCACTGGTCATGGATTAGGATTGCCTCCAGAATTACAATTACTGGATCGGAGGGTTGGGAACATGGAGGTGATTGTAGTTTCTGCATCCAGCTCGCCAGTTGTTGACCCCCATTACCCACTTTGTGCCTAATGTGGAGATAATCTTACTTCATTTTCCGCAATAAGGTTTTCTTTTCTTTTAGGGAATGACATTTTGGAAAAATATTTCCATCCAAGTGCAACAGCACTTTCCTAGTATGATTAGCAGGCTAATCCTTGTTTATTAGCAACTCTTCTCTTCATGAACACAGGTAGATTGGGTAGTAAAATTAATGGTAGCATACCTCAGCACATCAGTGTCAGCAGTCCTGGCCCCATCAGTTCTGCTTTAACGCATGACAAATGTCAGTTTACAGAATCACTTTCACATTTTTCTGCTGTCAAGAAAGAAACTAATTGCAGCATTTGTCAGAATTTGCTCTCAGACCAGGGTCCTGAACGTACATGCCAGACAGTAGACAGTGATTGATATGAAGCAGACATGCCCTTAGCTGCTGAAAGGAATCAGCCAATTACATTTTTGGAGGATCAACCAAGTCATTTTCTTAAATGAGTTTTTCAGAGTAAAGGGAAAATTCTACTAGGTCTCTGAACACCCATGTAGGGATAGAGTGGTCCACTTATTCCTCTAACACCAGGACCAGGATCCATCCTTTCAGAGTTTACCTGCAATTCCAGCATGTAATCCCTTGTATCTCAGCTCCACCATTTATGAATGATGCTGTTGTATGAACAGAAGAATAGGACAGCATACAAGAATGAGGATTTTATCAACATCATATCATTGTTATTAAGCTGGGTTAGAATTTAGTTCCAATTTCATTTTCGGAACGCTTGTTAGATTTTATAATAGTTAATAGTGTCAACTTCAGGATCAATTTCAACCACAGTGACAAAAAAGCAAATCGAGCGGGCAGATGGACAATGTTTTCGAATAAATTAAATTCTAACAGTGAATGTGCATTTCCTTCAGGAGCTTCATTCATTTCCAAATGTGAATGTAACTTAAAATCAAAGGAATTTTCAAACAACATTCCTTAAACCTCTGATGGCAATATCGAATGTTCTGATGAGTTTTTTTATGAACGTTCATACAAAAACCTTCCAGTGTATGGCCAGCTTAAAAAACACTGTTAAACTATTCAATACGTCACTATAGAGAAAATTGTTTAGTGTATTGCCATATTTGAAAGCAAGAAACATGTTTTTACTTCCAAGTAAGTAGAGATGAGCTCAAATTTGGACTGGACCTATCTGAACCTGAGCTCCTCTGAACCCTAGATGGAGCTCCTCCCAGAATACAGAAGGAAGCACCTTCTGTGCTGCCCAATAGGCTGCTTGTGGGGAATTCCCTGCTCACAGCTTCATGTAACAAAACGGGTGGGATGCAGAGGCATTATTACCTTATATGGCTACATGCCTATATTTGGTAAATTACATTTACCTGATATAGCTATGTGGCAATATTAAGTAAATTACATCAGCACAAGCATCCCGCCCCTTTTTTTTACATACAACTGCAAGGCGGTGCAATACCTGTCCGGCAGCTGATTGGGTGTAAGTGGCCATGGTACTTCCTTGTTCGGAGGAGCTCAAGTTTGAACTGGATGCGGTCAGAATCTGAGCTCATCACTTCTTACAAATTAAACATTTGTTCGAATCTCATTCTGTAATCACTTCCTAAATTGAGCTGACTGCTCTTCCATCCTCCCTTGAGTTCTACATGGTCTATTAACAAAGTTATTTCTACAAAGTTCTACAAATCTCAGTGTCTCCTTCAGGAGACATTGATGTTTAACTTCTGCAGTTAAAGAACGAGTGTTCATGTGAAAATTCTGGTCAGAACATTTGATGATGCTTACAGAGACTTGATCAATGTTGTCTGAAGTTTTGTTTGATTTTAACATTTGTTTTTGGAACCAAAGGAATTTCCCAAACAAAAACCACATTCACTCGTCGAATTTTGGTAATTAGAGGAAAAATGTTCTACCCTGCACATGTTTTTTTTTCGTCACTACAGTCGACAGTGATCATTGATTTGACCCCATTTGTTATTAGAAAATCGGGCAACCATTCCGAAAATGTTTTTTTTTTTCTAAAGAAATTCTAACCAAGTATACCTAGCTTTACTCACCTTCTCACTGGCACTGAAAATAGAGGCTCTGCAGCCCAATGTGTTCACTGACTCATGATCCACAGTCTTGGTAAGCATAATGCTATCTTGCTCCACTTGCACTGCAGCATTAGAGGGAGGTTGCATTACACATAATTGTGCAGTAGTACGGAATCTGGCTGTATAAGTTAAATAAGAGCCAGTGGAATTTTTATCTTAAGCATTATTATGTTGTTTCTTGTATAATATTACTTTATTGTTTTTATATATAACAATACAGACATATAAACATGTAAACATCCTGTTTAAAAACTTTCCCAGGGAGAAATACAATCAAAAACAGAAGAGAAATATATTAACAACTTCTTCCTAAAACAGCCACCATAAATTTGCCTTCCCATTGCTATTAAAACCATTCCTCCCGCCTAAGGTTCTCAACTAAAAAAAAAACGCAGGAAAATTATGATGATGTTTCAAAAGAGGAGTAGCAGGCAGTGTTGTATCCAGGGTATGGCACATATGGCACATGCCCTGGGCGCCAGTTGAAGGTGGGGGGGCACTACTCCATGGGTCAGTGAAAGTTCAGCGCCCCACAGACACAACTGACTTTTTGTTTTTGCTCCCCACCCCTCTCCCATACACATCTCACTGCCCTTAGTAACCAGGGATGCTCTGGTCAGCGTCCCATCCAGCTTCTGGCAACCAGTGACATAACTGTTTGCTAATGATGGCCAGAGCGTCCCTAGTTACTAAGAGCCAGGTGGGGACAAGTGTAAAAGCCATATACATATCTTTGTGTATACATGCTGGATGCTCACTGCCAGGAGCTGGGTGGGATGCCAGGGCACAATTGTTTTGTAGATACACTCTGTTAGCAGGTAACTGATTTTATGTAACATCAGTCAGATACAATCTGACTTTTTCTTGTATGCAATCATGAACATTTGTGGCTGTTCTTTTGCAAATGATGTGAATTTCAAATGCTTGTTTTTCATTATTTGTCCATTTGACCACTCTACAGGTCATAGAGCATAACACCATCACTGCAGCACAAAGCAAATCAATAGGGAATCTGATAAGAATTCCAACCTACCTGGTCTGCTCTTTGTTATATTTTGTAGAATCAGGGTTATCTGTAAAACATGGAGGGTTATCTGTTATAATCATACCTGGGAACTTTCCGAAGTCGCTGGGCATGAGATTGGGGCAGGGTAAGGGGAGGAGCTATAAGCAGCACACAGAGCATGCGGCACCAAAACGAAAGCAATGGTATAATAGCAACCGCAGTCAAAAATGGGTCTGACAGTGCTGTGGTTTAATAGTTACTGTCTTGTAGGGGATCAAATGAGTATAATTAGTATATAGAAATATGACCATCTAAACAAAAAGCGCTGACTTGATAATACAATGGCAACAAAAAAAGAAACTATTCCTGACAATGCATTGACTACAAACTAGCAATTGTTACAATACAAGGGCAACATATAGGCAAATGTGACAATATGAGAGTAACAAACTGCTGTCCTTACAGACTGTTGTTACCATATCTCCCAGATTAAATAGACTGGCTGTCCTTGCTGACAATCTTACAGGCTGGCAATATACTTTTGGTTTTCCTCCCTGTAAAATGAATGTTTTTTTTTTTGCTGCATGTTTTACAGTACTTCTAAAGAGAAGAGGCAAAACACCTGGGTGGACAGAAGCTGCAGTTGTCTGGTGCACTGATGTTCCCAGAATGGGTTCAGCTTCACCAATGCTTCTCACACAGGTGCTCAGCGGCATTCGGCTATTCACTCACTACTGTTCGGCATCTATAAGAATAGACCAAACAGTAGTGAGTAGCCTGCAGGAGGTTCGGCTTAGCCGATCCAGATGTTGGATCGTCTGAGTCGAACTCCTCCTGCACTTCGGGTCGGGCGAACATGCTGGGCATGTTCACCCGACCCGAAGCCACGTGAAGCAAGCCGATGTACGGCTGATTTCAGCCGATATACGGCTGAAATCAGCCGTACCAGCCTGAAGTGAATAGCCGAACAGTGTTCCGCTCACTTCACTTCAGGTCGGTCTTTCACTCGGCTGCCTACGGCAGCTTAGTAAATAGACCCCATGTTTTCTGCTGCTGCTGCTATCTTCCCCACCTATTCTTCTAATGTCTACTCCTTTCAGCGTTCAATTTCTTCCCCTTCAGACATTGCGTGCCCACAAATCATGTCATTTATTTGCATGAATGCTGAACTTATTCTGACAACTAACTCTATTCTCAATATCTTACAGATGACGAGAGTGCACACTGCACAGTGCATGTGCCACAGGTAATGTACACAAAACATTTGTAGTAGAAAGAGGGAGTTTTTTGGCAGAAGAGAACTTCAAATATCTTCTACCAAAAAAACTCTACCTTTATTTTTTCAGATTTAATTCTACCAGCTAAATTGCAAGTAGCGTATGGTAAATAACATCCAGTCAGAATTCACTCTCCAGAAGACCAGTTTCACTCGTCGAATTTTGGTAATTAGAGGAAAAATGTTCTACCCTGCACATGTTTTTTTTTCGTCACTACAGTCGACAGTGATCATTGATTTGACCCCATTTGTTATTAGAAAATCGGGCAACCATTCCGAAAATGTTTTTTTTTTTCTAAAGAAATTCTAACCAAGTATACCTAGCTTTACTCACCTTCTCACTGGCACTGAAAATAGAGGCTCTGCAGCCCAATGTGTTCACTGACTCATGATCCACAGTCTTGGTAAGCATAATGCTATCTTGCTCCACTTGCACTGCAGCATTAGAGGGAGGTTGCATTACACATAATTGTGCAGTAGTACGGAATCTGGCTGTATAAGTTAAATAAGAGCCAGTGGAATTTTTATCTTAAGCATTATTATGTTGTTTCTTGTATAATATTACTTTATTGTTTTTATATATAACAATACAGACATATAAACATGTAAACATCCTGTTTAAAAACTTTCCCAGGGAGAAATACAATCAAAAACAGAAGAGAAATATATTAACAACTTCTTCCTAAAACAGCCACCATAAATTTGCCTTCCCATTGCTATTAAAACCATTCCTCCCGCCTAAGGTTCTCAACTAAAAAAAAAACGCAGGAAAATTATGATGATGTTTCAAAAGAGGAGTAGCAGGCAGTGTTGTATCCAGGGTATGGCACATATGGCACATGCCCTGGGCGCCAGTTGAAGGTGGGGGGGCACTACTCCATGGGTCAGTGAAAGTTCAGCGCCCCACAGACACAACTGACTTTTTGTTTTTGCTCCCCACCCCTCTCCCATACACATCTCACTGCCCTTAGTAACCAGGGATGCTCTGGTCAGCGTCCCATCCAGCTTCTGGCAACCAGTGACATAACTGTTTGCTAATGATGGCCAGAGCGTCCCTAGTTACTAAGAGCCAGGTGGGGACAAGTGTAAAAGCCATATACATATCTTTGTGTATACATGCTGGATGCTCACTGCCAGGAGCTGGGTGGGATGCCAGGGCACAATTGTTTTGTAGATACACTCTGTTAGCAGGTAACTGATTTTATGTAACATCAGTCAGATACAATCTGACTTTTTCTTGTATGCAATCATGAACATTTGTGGCTGTTCTTTTGCAAATGATGTGAATTTCAAATGCTTGTTTTTCATTATTTGTCCATTTGACCACTCTACAGGTCATAGAGCATAACACCATCACTGCAGCACAAAGCAAATCAATAGGGAATCTGATAAGAATTCCAACCTACCTGGTCTGCTCTTTGTTATATTTTGTAGAATCAGGGTTATCTGTAAAACATGGAGGGTTATCTGTTATAATCATACCTGGGAACTTTCCGAAGTCGCTGGGCATGAGATTGGGGCAGGGTAAGGGGAGGAGCTATAAGCAGCACACAGAGCATGCGGCACCAAAACGAAAGCAATGGTATAATAGCAACCGCAGTCAAAAATGGGTCTGACAGTGCTGTGGTTTAATAGTTACTGTCTTGTAGGGGATCAAATGAGTATAATTAGTATATAGAAATATGACCATCTAAACAAAAAGCGCTGACTTGATAATACAATGGCAACAAAAAAAGAAACTATTCCTGACAATGCATTGACTACAAACTAGCAATTGTTACAATACAAGGGCAACATATAGGCAAATGTGACAATATGAGAGTAACAAACTGCTGTCCTTACAGACTGTTGTTACCATATCTCCCAGATTAAATAGACTGGCTGTCCTTGCTGACAATCTTACAGGCTGGCAATATACTTTTGGTTTTCCTCCCTGTAAAATGAATGTTTTTTTTTTTGCTGCATGTTTTACAGTACTTCTAAAGAGAAGAGGCAAAACACCTGGGTGGACAGAAGCTGCAGTTGTCTGGTGCACTGATGTTCCCAGAATGGGTTCAGCTTCACCAATGCTTCTCACACAGGTGCTCAGCGGCATTCGGCTATTCACTCACTACTGTTCGGCATCTATAAGAATAGACCAAACAGTAGTGAGTAGCCTGCAGGAGGTTCGGCTTAGCCGATCCAGATGTTGGATCGTCTGAGTCGAACTCCTCCTGCACTTCGGGTCGGGCGAACATGCTGGGCATGTTCACCCGACCCGAAGCCACGTGAAGCAAGCCGATGTACGGCTGATTTCAGCCGATATACGGCTGAAATCAGCCGTACCAGCCTGAAGTGAATAGCCGAACAGTGTTCCGCTCACTTCACTTCAGGTCGGTCTTTCACTCGGCTGCCTACGGCAGCTTAGTAAATAGACCCCATGTTTTCTGCTGCTGCTGCTATCTTCCCCACCTATTCTTCTAATGTCTACTCCTTTCAGCGTTCAATTTCTTCCCCTTCAGACATTGCGTGCCCACAAATCATGTCATTTATTTGCATGAATGCTGAACTTATTCTGACAACTAACTCTATTCTCAATATCTTACAGATGACGAGAGTGCACACTGCACAGTGCATGTGCCACAGGTAATGTACACAAAACATTTGTAGTAGAAAGAGGGAGTTTTTTGGCAGAAGAGAACTTCAAATATCTTCTACCAAAAAAACTCTACCTTTATTTTTTCAGATTTAATTCTACCAGCTAAATTGCAAGTAGCGTATGGTAAATAACATCCAGTCAGAATTCACTCTCCAGAAGACCAGTTGAAGACAGATTCTGATGCTGTTGGTTAAGAGTGAAAGCTGTTTCTGGAGGAACATCCCTTTTTTTACACATGAACCTGCTTCTAGAAGCTTTTAGGGGTAATTCAAGATTTCTTTTGTGTTTTACTGCTGTATTAGAAACCAAATGCTTCTAGAACAAGAAAAATAACCTTGTAAAGACAGGGACACAAAGTAATCACTAGCTTGTAATGGGTGTATAAATCACACATCTATTTGTATCCCGCATTTGTAAAAACATTCCACGCAGGTAAGATAAGCAGACGTATCTGCTATGCATTAACTAGATATAGATTACAGTGTTAACCTAAATATCCTTTGTCTGTGAGTCCAACCATTTCTTATTTGTGCTTATCTAGTTACCTAATGACACACAATCTGCCAACTGCAATTTGCTTAGCTTTGCCTACAGTCACACATACCCCACAATATAACCATGAGTGCAGGCACCATCATGCATGTATCCTGCTAAACCTCAAGCTAATCAATAGTTAGACATCACTGGCTGACTAATCTCTTGGGAAAGATCAATTAGACAGTCTAATCAACATTGTTCAAAAGCTCTTGTATCAAGACAGATAAGAGAGCACTGGTTGTCTGTGCTCCTTTCCCTGCTGCTTTCACCAGACATGTACATTTGGGACATCAGAGTGAAAAGCCAATAGACAAACCTAATCAGTACTCAGATCATTCGTAGATCTATGGCCAACGTTTAAGGAAACCTGCCACTAATGAACATGTAGTTTCCTGCCTCTGATTTAATATTTGGAGTCACTAAGCCCCAACAAGTATGCCGATCAGAAATGTCAGAGTAGGCCCAAACTCTTAATCTGCATACTTGTCCTGGTCCAGTAACTTAATGTACTAAAGCCATTAATTCAGCCTGATAGATTACCAGTATTTTCAGGAGGACAAATCAGCAATACTTTCTCAATACAGGAATTTACACATTTTAAGAGTGGGGAGGAGGTGCCAATCTGTCTCGAGTGAAGCAATAGTCACTGGCCAGGAAAAATCTATCCCAGCGAATCTTAGCCTGTACAGCACCCCCTCGGTTCTCCTGAACCGAAGGGGTCCTGGAGCCGAAGCTAGCCGAAGGATCGGCCGAAGCTACGGCCAGATCCTTCGGCAGCTTTGTGAATAGACCCCATAGTGATTACCGTGGGGTTGATTTAGGCTGTTCACTTTGTAAGTGGATTTTCTTAGCATAGTAAATGAAGTGAAGTTCTGCTGACTTCCATCTACCAATCATGTGCAAGCAAAATATTGTTTGTTTGGTTTTTTTTTCCTTGTACATTGTTGAGTATTCTTTGCAAAGTAAATCCGCCTCATTCACTAAGCTAAGGGAAATTTCCTTTGCAAAGTGAAATTCTCCATGGCAAGTGAACAGCCTATTTGCCTTTAGTAAATCAATCTCTTTGTGTTCCTGTCCTCAATGACAGAACATCATTTTTCTTGGTAGTGACTGGCATATCAACCTGGTCTTGGATTTTACAATAATTTGTCTACTTGTAGTATGTCACTATTAAATACTGACAGACATGCTGTACATAAAAAATATTATATGTTTTTTCTTATGGGAAAAGGGAGCGATTCATCATTTCAGAGATTTGTGATGAAATATCTCTATATCATTATTGTTATAGTTATCACAGGCAATGCTCACATCAGTGTAAATCAGTGTTATGTATAGCAATCTATCTATTTTAAATGCTGAATATAGCTTCATAATATAGACTACTGGTGACAGATTGTGTATTTATTTCTCCAGCTTCCAAAAAATGTATTTTTCTTTTTTAGTTTTCCTCCCTAAAAAGATCCCACTAAATGGGTGTGAACACTGTCAAAGAAAAAAAAAAAGCACATGGAAATCTTTAAATTTCACATTTCCATTACACCTAAATTTTGTGTGTGTAAGAATCTCCCTATACACCAAACCTGACTTCGATAAAAACACACCGCAGATTTCAGCATAAAAAAGAAAATAATCCCACATATGATATTTATTAATTGTAATCCTCATCGTGACACAGCAATCCAGATATCTACCTAATAAATGACATTACTTATAACAAAGAGTGGCACTTATGTGCACAGACACATCCTCAAATACTTTAGCTGGAAATGATCCCCCAAAACAGCATATAAATCAATTTCTAAATCCTAGAAACAAAATCAGTTAATGCTGCACATTTCATATCACTTCACTGAGTATTGCTGGTCCGCCAATGTACAAGCCACAGTGTCAGATCCAAAGGCATGCACGGGGAATGTGTGTGGTAATTTATGAACAGAAAATCCCTATGACACATGACAAATAGTGTACAAAATCAGGAACAGAGTCTACATGCTGGCAGAATACACTGTATAACAGCTTCCAAAGGTAGGAAAATAGCATGCCATAAAATTATTATTATTATTATTACACAGGATTGATATAGCGGCAACAGTTTGCACAACGCTTTACAAAATTAAAGTGACACTAAACATTAAATCTTAAAGATACATTCAAGTACCTTAACTATTACCAAATCTGTAGCATATTTGTGTATCACTCAAATCTTCTCTGAATTGGTGCTGACACTGTCCTTCCTTCTGGAGGGTGGCTACTTTTGTTCTCCATGGTCCCTGTGTGTGTTTTTCCAAGCTCGCTCTCATGATGGACTACAATTTCAATACAAATGAAAAAACTAAATGTGAGATTGCAGTCTATCACGGGAGTGAGCTTGGAGTGGTGCCTTCTTTACAACACACACAGGGACCATGGGGAACAAAAGTAGCCACCTTCCAGAAGGAAGGACAGTGTCAGCACCAATTCAGAGATGATACACAAATACGATACTTGAATGCATTTTTGTGATTTAGTTCCTGAGTTCAGTGTCACTTTAAATGTGGTGACTGCATAACTTTTCTCTTCTCTGACAGGGGTGCTCACAATGGTTAGTTTTCATTCATTTTATGTAAAAACGTTTCCCAATAAGGCAAAATAAACTGTTGCTTTAACGGCTTAAAAAGTGTTAGATGAAGTTCAGATTGAATTTGTTAAAGGAGAACTATGGGGTTAAGGCTTTTCCCCATAGTTCTCCTTAGGGTAACGGGAGGACACAAACTAGCGTCCTCCCATCACCCTAAGCTCAGTATACCGCGGGCTACAGCACGCAATATACTGAGAAGCCACAGTACACCGCAAGCTACTCCTCGCGGTATACTGAGACGCCGCAGCTGAAGCGGATCCCGACAATTATGTCTGGATCCGCCCAGCTGCGTGAGTGACAGCTGGCTCTGCCTATCTAGCTATAGGTGGGCAGGGTGGGCATTGTAAGAGCCGGGGGGGTGAGGGGAACAATGCACCAGGGCCATTGTTCCATAGGTCCGCCACTGGTAAAGATGAATGTGTAAAGTGCACATTGACCCATTGAGCCCTTGTCAATCAATCAGAATTTAACATTAGCTGACCTGACTTCGGCATATAAATAGCTGATTGGTTTCTCTGGCTTGCTGCACTGTGCACATCATCATTTCTTTTTTTTTTTTTTTTTTTTTTTATTCAAAAGTTTTTATTATTTTTTTTCCATTGAGGCATATACAATGACCATCTACATACTACAATGTAACAGAACAACCTAAAACAAAAACAAAAAACAAAAAGGACAGTCTTCAGGAATCCTTATTATTCCATCTCTAGTGTCTGGTCTCAACTGTCGACACAAGCTTACCGTTTTTTATTTCGGCTCAAGCTGGCCCCCTGCCCAGCTTCCCGCTCCAAACTTCGGCCTTAGCGGAACTGTTCCTATTTTACCCCCTGAAGATATACCTATGTCCCATCTTGTCATCTTGGGGTTTAGCAGTCGCTCAACCGATGGTCAAAAACCCAGGGACTTGTCAACTATTCTTACCAAAAGCTTGTGTCAGAACAGTCGAGACCAGATTACTAGGTTCTCCCTATTATAGTGCCTTACAAAACCTAAAGACATAGTAAAAACAAGAACAATAAAAGCGACAACACCAAAAAAAAAAAACAAAAACAAAAAAAAAACACAAAACAATGTGGTTATATAGCAACTGTTGTAATAGGTTTTAGTTTTGAACATATTAAAATTTTTCTCTGGTCGGGGTGGGCTAGGGCTCGCCTTCGCTCCCCTCCTCTCATACTCCTACAGGGTTTACATATGCCGCCCACGGTGCCCAGGTAAGCTCAAACTGTTCCGTTTTGTCTTGGAGTATACTCGCCAATATTTCATGAGTCATAATCCAAGACAGCTTAGTCGTAACCTGGCTCAGCGGTACCCTGGGTGTCTTCCATGTTTTAGCGATCGTAACTTTAGCTGCCAGGAATATGAAATTTATCAATCTTCTAGAGTGTTTAGGAGTGTCAGGGATAGTGTCATTAAGCAAGGCCAGTCTAGGGTCTCTTGGGACCCTTATGCCCACGATCCGGAAGATTAAGTTGAAAACCCCTCCCCAAAAGTTTCGGATACGCGGACATGTCCACCATACATGGTACATGGTGCCCTCGAGCGCACATCCCCGAAAACATAAGGGCGATGTTCCCGGGTACATAAGTGCAAGTCTAGAGGGCACCAGGTACCACCTGGAGAATACTTTAAAGTTTATTTCAGGGTCTCTGACCTTTGCTTCTGTGACTGCTTCTTAGATTTTTTAGGCCCTCTCCCGGCCATTGAGATCTATTGACCGCTGAAGCTGCTTTTATGATTCCCAATTTTATAGGTTGATAATTCTTTTGAATATTTGTTCTGTTTTCCTTGATTTTGTCCTGCCTTTCAGTTTAACACAAACGCACAATGTATAAGCAAAAACAGAGAGGGAGGAGAGGGAAAAGAAAAGCAACCAAAAAAGAAGCGCATAGTCTCTAAGATGTTTAGTGGACTTTTCCCCAATAATCAGCAGAAACCACTATATTATACCATCCCATAGACGCCTTGCTTAGAAGACGCTCATTGCCCGGCTTCCAGGCTTCTATAGAAACAGTGGTCCATCTTAGTCTTCTGCATACACAGTCTCTAGTTAACACTTTGTGTTTTCCAGCCCTCAATCAGATAATCAATCAGATATAGGTAACATCCTCTGCTTCATATTGCATTTTGCTTCATATTGCATACAAAGTCCCTTAGTTAATACTTATAGTGCAGCACTGCATATGCAAATTCAGAGTCCATATCATTTGTTTTACCTCTGCTGTGTCTGTGGCTCCCCATCTGCCAGTACTGAAGATGGTAATGACCCCTCTGTACCTTATCTCTCGCAGCGCCTGTTCACAGATTTCTCTGGCTGGGTGACTAGCTTCAGCGTGACTTCAGCGTCAGCGTCCCTCGCGTCCCTCTCTGCCCCCAGCCTCTAGCATGGTTTTTTCGAGGGGGGGAGCCGCCTGTCAGAACCCCAGAGTGCGGCCTCGTTACACGGCCTCGGGCCGACCCAAGCCTCGTCTGCTCGTCCGGATCCAGAGCGGGACCTTAGCACCCTTCAGCCTCGATCGTGCCGTGCAAAGCTTTCCTAGCTGCCGGGAAGAGGTATCGTGCCGCCGAGGTGCAGAGCACTCACGCTAAGCGGCCATCTTAGCGTAGCCCGCGCATGCGCCCCCATCATCATTTCTATTTGCAGCATAACCTGTCAGTCTTAATGATGAGATTGCTTCTAACTATACTGTCTGCATCATGCATATGAATCAAACAGCTTCCACTTTAAAGTCTGCAGATTAGAAAATGAAAGGAGAAGCTAACTGCTTGTCATGGGCAGCATAGGCAATTGCATTTAAGTGATTTTTCAAAGGAGAACTACAGATCAATGCCTACATGATAGGTCCCAGGAGGAAGTGTTTCAGCAGCTCAGTGTAAAATCTCACTCATGCGCAGAGTAACTGTGGGACTTTGCCAGGTTCCATAGAGCTGGTGGATACCCACACTTGGTCTTTGCATGTGCAAGTTCCCCCCTCTGCCTGCAGAAATGGCCATGGGTCTCTACTAGTCTACGAGACCTGACAGGGACCAGAGACTTGTCTGAGCATGTACAGAATCTAATCTTAAGATGGCAGCGTGGGAGCTGAACGTGAGCAGAGAACTCCGGCAGCAAGATAGACATTCTGGCCTCCATAGGCTAGGCTTTTTTATTTTCATACAGGGACAGTAGCTAGGAATTTAAAATTGTATTTTATTTGGCTAGGGTAAAGTTCCTATTTAATTAAAGCAACCCTTTCTTTGTCCAATGTTTACAGAAACTTACACCATATGTGACCAATTCACCAGGGTACAAAACTGCTCCAGTCTTTCCCCCCAAGATAGCAGTGTTTCCTTGCTGGGAGACATTGTCCTTTCCCTCAAAAAGGGAGAAGGAGTAGTCAGGTTGTCAACACACAGCCCCTATTTCAAAGACACCTCTGTCCTTCATGTAGGTGTCACTGCACCCTGATTCCATACCCGGCCGGAGGACGTGGTTATAGACAGAGTGAGAGCTTAAACAAAGTCAAAATCTGTATATGAGTAACATCAATGTTTAGCGGGCTAAGAGCTGATGAAGCAGTTTTTTTTTAATCTGCTTTATCAGCTCTTAGGTACTTTTGTGTACCACCGTTTTGACATGCTTGGGACATGGAACGTTTCACCTTAAAAGGGGTATAGAGTCTAAAGTTAGGTCCAGTGATAAAAAAAAAAAATTAGAGAAGAAGGTTAGGGATGTGAAAAGTAAAGTGCACTAGGACACTGACATCAGCAGAGCCTCAGTCAAAGACAATGAACACAATGGTGATGTTGGTAACCACAATGTAGAGCAGAGCCACGGTGTGTCAAGTGACATCTCAAGCTTGTTTGTCACATAATCTTATACTACAACACTATGGAACCCGTCTATTACAGCTCAAGTAAATCTACAGCCAAACATTGTTTAGTTTTGCATAGTAGGGATTACTTAAAGTATATTTAAACCTTTGCGATTTTTTTGCATATATCTACTGCTAGCAAGCAGTAAATATATGCAAAAAAACCCAAAAGCTTAATTATACTTTAGGTAATCAATACTATGCAAAACTAAAAAATGTTTGGCTGTAGATATACTTGAGCTGTAATAGACGGGTTCCATAGTGTTGTAGTATAAGATTATGTGAAAACATAAAAAAAAAAAAAAGTTACAAAATAGGTTAAAACTTGCCTGTGTCTTTGTGCTCGCTCCCGTCCGAAGTTCTGAAGATTCTTGGGCGACCGTGAAGGATCATGGGACAGGCGAACACAGTAGAGATCTTCCGCCAGGAAGAAGAGGAGAGAAACAAGGTAAGTCAATGCACGCAGCGTGCACCCGCACAGACATCGTGATTGCTTTCTGTGCCTGTTGGGGAGATTTCTTTCCAAAGTAAGGGGGGGGACCCCTGTTGGACAGTTGTCACTGGAACATGTGTACCCATCGGAAGATTTCTCCTTACATACTCTATGAACAGAACAATTGACACCAAAAACAAATTTGGCTGGAAATCAATCCATGGGTGGATCTGCCAGCACCACCCAGCTTTAAAAAAAAAATGTCAATGTACTTTTTTGAAAGGAAATGGGTGGAAAATTGTTGGCTGCACAGTGACTGCACCTGATTAGGGTGGCTGTGACAGTCGCAGGCTCCAGCTGTCAGAATACAATAGCCAGCAGGGCAGATTTCTCCATCTATCGTCTGGACATCGTACAGTGTATGGCCAGCTTTGGAAGTGACAGACTCCATCAACCATGTGCAAAACACTCATAATCACCAGCCAGCTTCTATCACATTTGTTCATATGCTTCACAGAGGGGCATAGATAGACATGCGAGCAGCACTTCAACTTCAGGTTATCACATTAACTAGATTTCGACAGCATTAGGTTTTATTGTAATAAGGAAGTATGGTATTTTTCTAATTCTAGCACCAGAATTTCATGACCTGTGTAAGTGGAATCCCCATTGGATCCCATGTATACTGGTGACTCGTGAGGTCCAGGGAGTCTGTGCTCCAGAGGAATGTGGGCTTCCTGAAGGGGGTCACTGCAAACTGTGCAAAGTCAACTTTTCCAGGCAAGGCATGAACTGACTGGTGTATCCAAACATCCACTCCCCCCTAGTAGAGTAAATATTTCTAGATCTGACCATGACTGATCGAATGTTTTCTAATGGCTAAAGGCAGCTTTACGATTCTTATTGAAATTTTTTTTATTCTGGATTGATTCCACGGCTAAAGGTGCTAAATAAATTGGACGATATGCCTATGTTTGTAGGCATCTTCCAACCATGGCAGATATCCCCCTGTCCAATTTTCTCAGGGGGAGAGTTGAATAGCTGGGTTAGATCACGCTTGTGTAAATATGTGCCACTGTTGGCAGAAAGATCATTCATCAGTCAGATGAATTGCATGATCCGGCAGTTGAATCATCAAAGTTTGTAGGTAGCTTTATATGGGACCAGAATCAATATGAATCTGCCAGCTGCAAACTCTCCTAGAAAGAAGTAATAAGCCTGAAGAATCAATGTGAAACACGAGAGGCATGCAACGAGACACAGTGGAGCATGTAATTACAGAGTTATAATTATACAGTTTGAATGCATAGCTTAGCCTCATGTACTAAAGCCAAAAACCTGCAGCAGCAAAATCTCTAGTGTATATCATAACATTGTTGTTGCCATGAATATGAAAGCTGATTACTGAAATTCGGTTAGCTCAATAAAATTAAATCTCTGAAAACACAACCATAAATGCACCGTCAGGAGAAAAATGTTCTTGGCATTCGTTATACCGGCCTAGATGGTAAAGCAGGTGGTGAGTTATGCCACAGGGGGTCTCTGATATGCTTTCAGAAGCAAGACGTATAATTAGAGACTGTCTCAGCAGTGTTTCATTGGTTCATAATTAAGTTTAATTAAATAATTAGGGTTCTACCACCGATGATGTGGGGTGAGGCGACAGCAGTTCATTGCAGGTAGAACAAGCCTTCATGTATGATTTTTGCTTGGGCTTCTTATCCAGACATACACTACACAGGGCACACACGCATAATCAGCATTGCGGTCATCGGAAGCCCGCCCCTCAGGGGGGCGGGCTTTCGATGATCGCAAGTACGATCTGCCTGTCCAAGATGGGCAGATCGTACGCTTTTTAAATTACTTTACAACCATCGCAAGACTAAGGTCTTGCGATGGTTGTAAAGTGTATGACCACCTTTAGGGTGACAACACTCCTCCCTAGCAGATACTGTACAGTGAACATTGTCACCCTAGGTCGGGAATTATGTTACTAAGAAGACCACCACATTAAAAAAAGAAAAAAATCCTGAAAAAAGAAAAGGAATATTTTAATATGTTACTTACAGTCAACAGCATAATATTTGGGTGTTTATTGCCCATGGCAGCCTTGCCACCCTCAGCCGTAGCCTATGTTGGCTATGCAGAAATTATGAATTGCTACTGATCCTTCATCTTTTTTAATGTATGTCTAGTCATTGGAGGCACCAATCAAATCTGTAGCACTGCTTGTGAAAAATTGGCTTTTGTATAACTGACATGACATAGCTTTAAAATAAACCTGTACTGGGAGAAATATGGAGGGTTCATGTGCTGACCTCTAATGCTAATAGATATTTGCAAGAACATGCGCTAATGGAGAGCAAATAATATTATATTATATTATTAATAT
>NW_017306310.1:2704211-2715972 GCF_000935625.1 Nanorana parkeri | reverse complement strand
CAATGATGGCATGCTTGGACTTGTAGTTCCTTAGCTGATATATATGTGTGGGGGTGGGGGGTACAGTTCTAGTGGATGTTTATATAATATGGGGGGGGGGAATGTTCTGCCCCGGGAGCCAATAACTCTGGTTACGCCACTGGTAAGGTCTCAAGCATTTGCTAAAGCTTTCTATTTGTTATTGTTACTTGCATTTATTGAGATTTGGCCTTTTGCTATGCATTAGTGCCAGCTCAAAATGTTCATATTTTTGCAATGTTTACAAGCTCAAAAATAGACAGTTATAGATGATTACCGTAGTAAATTAGAAATGTCCCTGTATAGAAACTGCTAAGAAGAGAATAATTTTACTGAATCTGTAAAGGCCTGGTTCACACCTGAACGTTTTGTAGCGCGTTCAACGCTCGACGAACGCTCTACAAAACGCTCAAACATCTAAATCCCATTGTATTCAATGGGTCTGGTTCACACCTTGCCGTATTTCCGCCCGTCCGAACGCGATACAAACCGGCCTACGCCCAAAGAAGTACATGTACTTCTTTGGGGCGTTTTGGCCTCACGTTTCCATTGGGATACAGCCAAGTAGCCCACGGAAACGCGCGTTTGTCACACGTTTTTTTAACCGCGAATCGTGGTTAAAACGCGCAATGCGAACCGCCCGACAAACGCGCATATTCAATACGCCTAGGTGTGAACCCAGCCTAAGTTAAAGTGATATTAAAGTCAGAATGTTTTTTAGCCATTTCAAATACTGATATAATCAATTACAATGGATGCTGATTCTTGATGTTTCAAAGTTTCTAGTTTCCTGTAGAATTAGCTGGTCTCCTGAGCACTGGCACTGATATCCTCTTATTGGGTGCAGGGTCCTATAAAGCCACACTTGTGTGTGCTATTGAGCTGTGTGTGTTTCCACAAACACACCGACACAGCAAGGTAAGTATCTTCCCTCTTCCCCTACTGTTCCCCACTCCCTGGCCCTCCTTTGTTTGTCCTTTATTCTCCAAGCTAGTAGATGGATAGTTGCTGGAGACTGTGCTGTCCCTTGTGATCTTGTACTGATCAGGAAGTTCAGAGAAGCTGAGCTGTGAGAGTTAGTGCCAGCTGTTCTGAAACATGATGACTGGAAGTGCTCGGCCAAAATTTTAAAGAAATACTTTGCTGGGCTCTGTACACTGAGTGGCCAGATTATTATGACCACCCCATCAGTACTTCATTGGGCCACGAGATAACTCCACGAGATGACTTCGTTGGGCCGCCTCGTGACTCCATGAGATGTTGAAAGGTGATGCGAGGAATCTGACACTGCACTGTTGCCCTTCTGTTGTCTTGTACCAGTCTTGCCACTCTCCGTTCTGCCCTAACATTGACTAGTCGCTGACGGCCACAATTCACACGTTCATACCCAGATTTTCAGCTGACAGTCCGGTCTTTAAACACTTTAACAACAGCTGCTCTTGAACATTTAACGAATTCTGCTGTTTTGCTGATACTCGCTCCATGGCTCCGAGCGCCAACAATCATCCCACGTTCAAAGGATGTTAAATCGCGTTGTTTACCCATATCTTCAGAAAAAAATAACTTCTACTGTCGTGGTAAACAACCTGCTTCCCTATTTATAATGGTCTGGCCCTCTAGCAACTTCAGCACGAAATTATAGCTAATTTGCCTACAAACGTTAGGTGGTGATAATAATCTGGCCACTCAGTGTATATTTATTTGATCAGAATTCATCACTGAAAAAAAGAAAGAGAATTTAATATTACTTTAAGGCCCATGCAATGGAAGAGTACGCTATATATTTCTACAGTATAAATGTTAACACCTTACTTACATTTCTCAGTCAATGACGTTCTATTTTTCTACTCTATAAATGTAACTGTTTTTTTTATGTTTTACTATTTGTATAATATCCTTGTTTTAGAAATAAACATTTACTATTGAGTGCACTCATGGCCCTAGTAATGCAGAGCAGTACGTGTTTGCCAAACAGGAAGCATAGCAGAAGCTGCTTTCTTTCAAACTATCTCTCTGTGACTGAAACCCCATACACCCATCTCAACAGAGGAGGCCGGAAAAAAATGCAATTCACTGCTCTGACAAACTCAGGAGAGAGTGAACACTTCAGTTATTGAGCACTGTAAACAATAATCTATTTTTTACAGTTATTAATAGACAAGTAAAGATTTTAACATAAGCCTAAAGCTCCACCTGCCAGCCAGAATTTTTTTTTTTAAATAGCAAAAATATATTTAATATTTTTAGTCCTGAACATAATAAATCAAACATATCACACTGTACATTCCTTTTTTTTATTATTTACTGTGATGGTTTCCAGCAACAGGGGTAAAGGTCACAACAAATATCTCGTTATTGGGATCTTGCGAACATTTGAACTATGTTGTGCTGGCTGTCACTCATAAGCAAAACAATGTTGTAATGATGGAATGTAAAACAGCGATAGACCATTATGAATCCCAAATTGCTAAACACATGATCATTTTTGTCATTCACTGTGAAAGAGGACAAAGAACTGACTTTAATCCATTCCATATGAAGCAGCCAATAGTTTACATGTGTTTCTTTTTTCAGTCACCCTCTTTGCACTGCGTGTAGATAATGTCTCCTGGCAAGACAAAACATACAGTACAAAAATAGAATAGAATGATAGTTGATGCTTAGAACTATTCTATTTGGTTTTCCTTTGTTGTCTCATTTGTCAATCCACGTTTGACCAAAGCACCATGAACTATTTATATTGTGTGTTCAAGATCAAAATCTACAGCAAGCACATCATTCTGAAACTGCCGGAGATTGTTGATTTCTAGGATATTTATAAGATATCTTCAGGCAGTATACCTAAAATAGTCATATTAGAAAAATAGTTTTGCACAATCCAAATGATTTTGGTGTAAATGTGCGACTGTGTCATTCTCAGGGGCTTTTCTAGGTTGCTAAAAGGTGCACCTGGGGCACTCCTGGCCACCTAGACTAAAATGTTGTAGGGATGGAGCATACCATAATAAAACGCGGTCAAAGTTGTTTCTCATTGCATATGACTTAACATCAAAAAATTCAATGTAAGATAATTGCTTAAAAAAGAAGAAATAGTAAATTAATTAAAATGTTTATAGACAAACTAATGTTCCAAAAGTGTGCATTTAATATACTTCATTGTTAATAAATGGTCTAATATTGTTTTAAGAAACAAAATAGGCATTGTGAAGTTCAGGTAGATGTAGAAACGAAACACTTATTTAAAAATGTCAGGTTCTGTTAATTAGGGATGCACCGGTACCGGTTTTTGGTATCGAGTACGAGTACCGATATTTATATGTCGGTACTTGCTGATACCGAGTACCGATACCGTTGCTTCCGGTAGCATGGAGCCAGCTTCCTGGGCAATCAGGAAGCCGGGCAGCTTGTCATTACCCGCTGCCCGGCTTCTTGATTGCTCGGGAAGCCAGCTTCTTGCTGTTTGGCCGGCTCGATGCTGATTGGCCGGGAAGCCAGTTTCCCAGCCAATCAGCATGGAGCCGGCTTCAGGGCCAATCCGGTTTTTGGGTATCGAGTACGAGTACCGATATTTATATTAAGGTACTCGCCGACACCAAGTACCGATACTGGTACTTCCAGTAGTATGGAGCCGGCTTCCCCGGCAATCAGGAAGCCAGGCTGCATGTCATTACCCACTGCCAGGCTTCTTGATTGCCCGGGAAGCCATCTCCATGCTGATTGGCTGGAAAGCCAGCTTCCCGGCCAATCAGCATTGAGCCGGCCAAATAGCATGGAGCTGGCTTCCCGGTCAATCAGGAAGCCGGGCCGCGAGTTATTACCTGCAGCCTGGCTTCCTGATTGGCCGGGAAGCCGGCTCCATGTTCCCTCACGGCACCGCTGGTCAGAGGATACGTATCTGAGGATTTGGGTTAGCACGAGTACTCAACAAAATACTCAGTATCAGCACAGATACCGATACTAGTATTGGAATCGGTGAATCCCTACTGTGAATATCTATCCAATCATATTCTAAAAAATTGTAAGGGGAAAATGCAGTTACTAGTGGTGGTAAAGATGGATGACCAA
Organism: Nanorana parkeri; assembly: GCF_000935625.1. Lineage (NCBI taxonomy): Eukaryota > Metazoa > Chordata > Amphibia > Anura > Dicroglossidae > Nanorana > Nanorana parkeri. The sequence goes on along the minus strand of NW_017306310.1, from coordinate 2,711,889 downwards.
AATTCAAGAATCCTACTTAGGGTAATGGCAGAGGACACCTGGGGCACTCAGTAGAAGACCTAGGGTATATGCTCTGGGTACCAGGGTCTAGCAACACTCCAGCTCATTCTGTATGTAGCACTAAGGCCTCCTTCACTCCAATGTAATAGCAGGCATTTTCTTTGCTTTATTAAAGTTTTCTGAATGCTTTGCAAAGCCAGCATTCATTCTTTAACCTGAAATTCAGAATATGCTTTCCTTATTCTGCTTTTTGCTCATGTCAGTGTTGCAAAGCTTGTTACACACCTTAATTCAGGTCAATAACAGTGCACCCTAATTGCACCTTAGATGCTCATAAAGCATTTGGAAAGCTTTTGCTTTTAATGAATTTCATTACAAAAAACTGTCTAGCAAGACATTCTAAAAGCTGTAGGCAATGTTCAAAAATTCTTCCTAAACTTGTAAAAATGAGTCACAGGATGTGAGGGTAATTAGACTGCGACATCTGTCACCCCATTGATTGCTAGTGTTGATTTGGCTGATCTGGCTGTCTAGATGGGTGTCCCCTTCCTTCCACACTGCTGTATGTGTGTATCTCGCTCAGTTGAAGAAGATGGCTAATAATAAAAAATATAATAATAATAATAATATTTCTGCAGCACTACTCTCCCATGGGACTTTAAGTGCTGATCCGGTTAGTGTTGGAATCTTTGAAGAGAAGAATTTGCGAATCGTTGCTAGGTGTATAAGCCTGGGTCAATAGATGTGTCTTTAGTCTGCGTTTAAAACATCCAGAGAGGTGCTCCCTAAACAATGGATGACAGTGAATTGCATATTGTGGGTGCAGCATGGCAGTATGCACAAGATCTAAAGGATTTTAAGATGACTCTGGGCATGTGTCATTTTCTTTTCTCTAAGGAAAGAAAGGAGCCTGTGGGAGTATGAGTAACCACAATTTCTATCAGATAGATGGGACCCAAGTTATTTAGGGCTTTATAAGTGAGTAGGCCAATTTTGAAAGCAATTCTCTATTTAATTGGAAGCCAATGTAGGCAGTGAAGAGTCTGATCTGAGTGAGGTAGCAGTGATGAGGTTGGTGGGTAAGTAGCCTGACTGCTGCATTCTGTACCAGCTGCAAATGATGTAGTTGTTTCTTAGGGAGACCATAGTAAAGAGAGTTGCAGTAATCCAATCTGGATGATGCAAAAGCATGGGTTAGTGTTGTCATTTCCTCTTTTGGAATCAGATGTTTGATTCTTCTCATATTCCTGAGATGGTGGATAGAGGACCTGGTGGAAGCTGATACCTAATGCTTAATTGATTGGTCAGTGTTGAGGATCACACCCAGTCTATGCACGTGGTCTAAAAACACAAGATTTGTATTATCAGCTGTGCATGTTTGCTGCCACTTTGATGTTAGCCTCTGCCCTCCAATTACCAGCACTTCTGTGCTGTCTGGGTTCAGTTTCAGGCAGTTACAGCTCATCCACTCTTGTATGTCTGGAAGACACCTATGGATCTTGGTCTCATGGTCACCGGTGTCTGAAAGACAGGTACATTTGTGTTCCATCTGCATAACAATGGTGACAAAGACCATGGTGTTGGATGATGTTTCTTAGTGGGATGAGGTATATGGAAAAAAAACATACGTTGCACACCGCCATGTAATGAAAGTGAAGAGAATGAGTGTATTCCTGCAGTGACCCTTTGTGATCTCCCTCACAAAAAGGATTTGAGCCAGTGGAGCACTGTACTTTCTAGACCAAAAAGGAGTTTTAGGCGCTCCAGTAAGATGTTATTATCCATGGTGTCAAATACTGTAGAAAGAAAATAGGATAAAGCACTGATCGTCAGTCAAGTATATACGAGTATCTGTGCTCCCCTGCTAGAACCTCCAAACAAGATCAACGTCCCATTGTAGAAGAAAAGAGGGGCGGTCGGGCTACAAGTCTTCAGACGGGTTACAAGTCTTCAGGCACATCCAAATGCGGCGGTATGCCTTTCCTTAAAAAAAAATGCCTTCAATACTATATGCATATACTATAATTGACGCGTTTTTCAAATAAATCATACTGATGTTAAAGTTTGTAACGCAAAACTGCACTAAGAGAAAATCCATGAATTTGAAATATTTTATATAGATCACTACTGGTATTTAAATCATTGTGAAGAGGCTAAACAGATCATTATTTGTTCAGCTGGCATGTGTGGATCAGTAGATGCATTTTCAGATGCTAAGAAGAAGTTCTGGAGGTTTTCTGTTTTAATCATATTTATCATATTGCCGCATGCTTGTTTTTCTATGGCTCATTATTCAATGTTATGTTTTAGATAGGGATGCACCGATACCAGTTTTTTGGTATCGAGTACCGATACTGGTACTTCTGCTACCATGGGGCTGGTTTCCCGAGCAATCAGGAAGCCAGGTGGCGTAACATTACCTGCCACCCGGCTTCGTGATTGCCTAGGAAGCCGGCTCCTTGTTGTTTGGCCGGGTCGATACTGCCTGGCCGGGAAGCCAGCTTCCCGGCCAGTCAGGAAGCCAGGAGGCAAATCATTACCTGCTGCCAATCCGCATTGAGCCGGCTTCCCGGCCAATCAGGAAGCGGGAAAACGCCGGCTCCGTGTTGTTTGGCCGGCATGATGCTGCCTGGTCAGGAAGCCAGCTTCCCAGCTAATCAACATGGAGCTGGCTTCCCGGCCACTAAGGAAGCCGGAAGGTGGATCAGTACCTGCCGCCTGGCTTTCTGATTGCTGATATGCTGTTTGGCCAGATCGATGCGGATTGGCCAGGAAGCCGGCTTCCCAGCCAATCAGCATGGAGGCAGCTTCCTGGCCAATCAGGAAGCTGGCTCCATGTACCCTTGCGGCACTGGAAATCTCCCTCTGACCAGAAGTTCCGGTATCGGGGAATGTATCGAAGCATTTGGGCAAGTACAAGTGCTCGTCCAAATACTCGGTATCGGCACAGATACCAATACTAGAATCGGTATTGGTGCATTCCTAGTTATAGAAATGGAAAGTCCACCATGAGTGAGGTTTTATTGAATTCAGTGGTTTTACCCTACTATGTCTGGTCACATTTGATTTTTACCTCATTTTCAAAAATCCCCTATGCAGGATTAAGCTTAAAATAAACCTGGGACTGCCATTGCTGATTCTAGTTATCTGGCTGTTACACTGACCTGGAATAAATATGTAGATCAGGAAAGTCAGAAATCCTTATTCACAAACCTGTTCTAGGTCACTGACTCGAATAACTGAAGCAAAGGGGTCAGCAGGCCTGTCAAACAACTAGCATTTCCATAAGAAGAGCTCAGCAATGATAGTCTCCATGTTTCTCTTATGAAAGGTTGCCTTTAGGCTTTAAACAATATTACATGTATGACATTTATTAATACAAAGGTGAACAACATGCTAGAACCCATCATAGTGTCCATGGTAGTAGTAGATCTTGGTGCTCTGACATCACTGATTGCAGTAATCCTTTTAAGATGATAGAAACCAGTGGTGATTCAATGCTCCAAGCACCTATTTAAGACTAAAACAGATTAGGCAACTGTTAAAATCCAGCTTGGTTGACAAATCCCCCCTACTCAATGTCTTTAAGCTATGGGTGACTACAAAGTTTGGGAGACGCCCATATATGTCACTATTTTTAATAATTCTGCTTGAACTAGCAATAATCATCTATTGTCTTGGTGTACTTTTACAGGACTTTTGCAAACAGTGTCCTCCTAGAGTAATATTTTATACACTCACTTGCTTCACTCACTGCTATAAGAAAAAACTAGGAAAGAGTATATTATGAATTTAGATGTAAAGTGTAATGCTTATTAATAAATTGGCATTTAGCCAATGTCTAAATTAATAGCCTTTTCTATCTTGTTGAGTTTCCCCTTTCCATGGCACGCACTCATACATGAAAAGAGTTTTCTGTATTGCGAAGACAGCATGTCAAGTAATTATATCTGGAAAGAATTATATAAAGAGAGCGTTGTTTGAATACCACAACAGTCTCTATAGATATATTTATATGGGAAAGTGACATAAGAAAGACTCCATTCACTTGTTCTTCATCACTTGTCTTATTATTAAAGGATATCTTCCATATTTTTGCATGACTGAATACAAACCTGCCTAGTTTTTAACTTCCAAGTACCAAGGCATGATTGACTATTATTTCAGTTACTGAAAAATTAAAATAATGAACTTTTACTATGCCCATTATGATTATGCCACCCCATTAAACCTTATTCATTTAGACACCATCTTCCCATAGCCAAAACAAATTGCTGGCAACTCTCCAGACCCATAAGAGGGATTGTGTACATCATAATGTGCATGACCATTCTAACAAAAATCAGAAGAAGCAAGTCTGAAATGGGAAGAAGTCTGAAGAATAAGCAAAGTCAGACTGAAATGCAGGAAATAATGACATTATAAAAGGAAACCTTGGAGCAAGAACAGAATCCAAAACATGTATTGTAGTATCTCTGGCAATAACAGTATGCCTAACAATGCAAAAAAAGGGAATAATAAAATAATGGAGATGCAAAGGTTATGAAAACAAAAATGGCATGTTATTGAAATCTTACCAACATGCACAAAATGGGGCCATCTTAAAGATGCATAGGTTGCATATAGTAGAATGAATGAATTAATGTAAATACATATCTATACATAGAAACAAGATTTAAAAAACATTAACTCACATTTATAAGAATATTTACATTAAGCTGATCACTTTTATATGTACTGCATATAAACAAAATATGTATATACTGTGGCAGTGCATGGCAATGCCACTATGTAGAGTGGCAAGATGGTCACCCAGGACTCTCAGCCAGAGGGGCTGATCAGTTCCAGTATGGAAATACTTTTACCAGAAAAGAGCTGGCTTTACAATTCTTTCCGGGTTTTCGAAATTATAAACAGGGAGATTTCTAAGAGAACTGGGAAGGATGAAATCTCCATTCCTGGGTCCGGGCTTTAGTGGTGACCAGCACCAAATGATGGTGCACCTGTGAACAGCCCTTATGAGGAGGATGCTGTTTCAGGTTCAGGGTTCCACCTGGGAGACAGAGGAGGTCTCTGTGCAGGAGTCAGGAGGGCTCCACCCTGGAACCAGTCTGAGTCTGGAGGAGTGTATCACCTATGTGGTGAAGAATCGATGCTGGCGACGTACACTGTACGTCGTCAGTCACGAAGGGGTTAAAAGCTCGTACGATCTGCCCATCTTCAACATGCAGATCATACTTGCGATCATCGAAAGCCCGCCCCGCTTACGGGCGGGCTTCTGATGACCGCAGTGAGGGGCCGACTTCCGATCACTGCAAACGGGCAGTGTGCGTGTGCGCACAGCGGCCCGTTCGGCAGTTGTCGAACAAGCAGGCCACTAACCAGCTTACAGAAAAGCTGTATGTTATGTTTGAAGACCCCTGCGAGGGTAATCACATTATTTTGTGAACTTTCATTTAATAAAAGTGGGCAAGGAAGCCCTTAAAATAAGTCATAAGAGAGTGGATGCGTCCTTAATGCGCTAACATTGAAAGTTAAATCTCACAATACAAAATATACATTACATTTAGTAAATCAGACCTTTCATTTCTGGTCATTGCTGCTCTTTGATTCAACATAAAATTCAAATTCATATGCAAATCCAGTCAGTCTCCAAGATCTGTACACTGTGTTTTGGCTACATAAATCCGCCATCTCAGTCCCTAAAATAGCAGTAGTAATTTGCCTTTATGTGGTTTGATTCTGCTTTGCAAATATCATTTTACAATGTACAGGACTACCAAAGCCCGTTAACTCATTTATAGCCAGGGAAGTTCCGTGATGACATTTCAAGTTCAACCCCAAGGATATATCTAAATCAGCCTTTCTCAACTAGGGTGTCTTCTGGCTTTCTCCGGGGCGCCTTGATGTAAATTGGGGTCCCTGATGTAAACGGGGACTCTGATGTGAAAGGGGAGATTCTGGCTTTCTCAGGGGCGCCTTGAAGTTTTCCCACAAGGTCATGCCTTTCCATTGTGTAGGCAGGCTTCTGATGTTAAGGGGAACTCTGATTTAAAAGTGGCACTCAGATGTGAAAAGGGGGCTCCTGATGTGAAGAGGGATCTTTATGTGAAGGAGGGTGCTTCTGAAGTGAAGAGGGCTCCTAATGTAAAGTGGGGTTCCTAATGTAAATGGGGACTCTGATGGGAAAGGGGGGATTCTGGTGTGAAAGAAGAGGACTATGATGTGATGGTGGGCTCCTGATTTGAAGGAGGAGAGCTTGGATGTGAAGAGGGTATTCCATTTTTTGTGTGTTTTTATGTGAAGTCTGCCCCTAAAATCTATATCAGACCCCTATCTACGATAATGTTCTAGCATGGATGATGGAGAGGCCACACATGATTTTTTTTACATGTTTACAGTTATGTTTTTATACTAGATGCCTCAAGATTTTGCATGCTTTTAAAGGGTGCTGTCACTGAAGAAATGTTGAGAAACGCTGCTCTAAATACACAGTCGATATATGCTGCAACTTGGGATTGGACAATAAAGGAGCAGCAATATAGTGTTAAAGTATTCCCAGCACTCTACTCTCTTTTATAAATATTCACATGATTGATGGACTGCATTAGGCACAGTATGAGAACCCTGACTGGCTCATAGTGATGCTCATAGCTGAAACAGAAATCTGGTTGCTGTTTAAACTGCCAAAGGATTTGACATAGTATTTGAGGTTGAATAAAGACATTAGTCCATCAAGTCCAACCTATTAGGATCTCATTCTAGGAGTACCTGTACCCCTGTATATTACGGTCCCTTAAGAAATCGTCCAAAAGTTTCTTGAACAATTCCACATTATTTGCTGAAATCACCGCCTGTGGCAGTGAGTTCCAGACCCTAACTGATCTTACTGTGAAGAACCCCTTTCGCCCCTTGTGCTGGAATTTTTTTTCCACCAATTTTAGGTGATGGCCTCTAGTTTTTGTAGATTTGTTCTTCTGTCCATCCAGTCTTTGGAATTATACAGTCCAAGCATGCTGGTGACCTGACTTTTCTGTAATGCACTTAAAGGGGATCTCTAAACTACAATCTATGCCTTCATATATATAAATAAATATAGCAAGTATACAAAACATGTCCTTCAGTGTACACAACCAATCCGTTTTCAGATGGCAAGAGTTGAGAATTTGAGGTTTCCAGGGCTGCATAAACCCAGCGAAGTAGGTTACCAGAGAAGCAAAGACCATAAGGCTTTGTCTGTGAAGGTTCTCATTCATCCAGGTCATGGTATATCTGTAATAAATAAGTCAAGGCAACTGGACTTGCTGTTTTTTTCTTGAAGACGTTTCACTGGTCATCCAACCAGTCATCCAATCATTTGGCTCTTCTATGCTGTGCCATACGCTGGTGTAGCTGCTGTTTTGTTTCACAGACATACAATTCTGAGCACTCCTCACTGCACTAAACTGTATACACAATGTTGTTCATCTTTTGTTTTGATGTTGCGTATGACACCACGCAGAAGAGCAAAGCCCTCTGGTCAGGATTCGGCAGTGTACCTACAGCTAAAGGAAAAAGATCACTCCTTTGAAGACAGTCAAGTACGCATCCTATACAGGGAGGAGGACTGGTTTAAAAGAGGTGTGAAAGAGGCCAGTTATGTAAAAATGGAGAAGCCAAGCTTGAATAGAGGTGGGGG
>NW_017306310.1:2668070-2703498 GCF_000935625.1 Nanorana parkeri | reverse complement strand
GCGCATAACAAAGAGGCAAGAGAGCCAGAGGTGAAGTACTAGAGGGGAAGAAGGGAGAGTAGAACGGAAGAAGTAGGGGGGGGGGGGGGGGGGGTGAGACATCTATTGTCTGCCACATACAATGCTGTTTTAACACCTCTCTGGGCAGGTTAACAACACCTCCTAGACTCCAATTTTGCAAATGCAACCAACACCTGGTCATCCTGAATTGAGAAAGCTGGTTGGATGGCCAGTGAAACGTCTTCAAGAAAAATACAGCAAGTCCAGTTGCCTTGACTTATTTTTTACAGATATTACATAAGGCTTTGCTGAAAACAAGTTCTGGGGTGAAAACACTGCTGTGGATTTTTAATGAATGGTATATATTGTTCTTTGAGTGGAGTGCATGTTTAAACTGATCTTAAGGTGGTTTGGGTTTACATTGGGGTGAGCAGGATTTGCTGTAAAACACCCTCTATTCTTGGTATGACAATTGCAGTTCCTATTGTGTGACCTTCACTCTTGTATCGTATTCAGCAATTGTTCAGAATAAATATTTTCTTCAGTTCCCATGAACACAGCAATGTTTCATAACGCAGTTTAACAAAGCTACAAAGTTAATAGCTGAATACATTCAACGCCTGGAATCCGAGGACCATTGACATAAATCAATCAGCCGTAGTTGGTCATTATCCTAAGGTTCATTTATGATCCTCCTGGAATGTAGATGTACATTGTCTTTCATGTCATGTGACTGTTTTTCCTATGAAACACATAAATCAGGTACACACGCGTAATGTGCGGCTCTTGTGCTCGCCTCTATAAATGTGGGATGTACCTAATATTGTAAGTTTAGTGCTGCTCAATAAAGAGTATAATGTAGGAGCAGTAAAAAGAACTGTGTTTCATGCGAACCTGCTTTGACTTTAAAGTAGTTTTATACTCTCAAACTTTTTTCCATAATGAATCTAGATCAAACAAATATGTATTGCCCAGTAAAGTATTTCTTAACATTTTTGGCCAAGCACTTACAGTTGTTATTATCATATTTCCAAATAGCAGGGTCCAACTCAGGGGTGTCCCTACATTTTTTGACAGGGGGGGGTGCAGGTTACAGGGGGTGGTGGGGGAGGCGCACATTATAGGATTACAGGGGACGGGAGGGTTCAGGGTACCTCTGTCCAGCATCACACCCAGCTCACTGATGTCACTGGTTGCCAGGAGCTGGACGGGACACCAGCCAGAGAGTCCTGCCCAGCTCCTGGCAGACAGTGAAGTCAGTGAGCTGGGTGGGATGGTGGACAGAGACTTAAAGGTTGCTAAGGCGGCTTAGAAACCTGGGATGGTCTGGCCAGAAAGGGGGCAGCAGGCACTCCTGCCCCGACCCCCCCATATCCAATGAGATGTAGACTGAGGAAACCGCCATGGGCTGTCTCATTATAGGGACAGCCCTGGTCCAACTCTCACCAGCAGCTGTCCATATACTATTTGAAGAAGGGAGGAAGGAGGAGGGGAGTGCTGTGCCTGTGTGGTTTTGGAGAATCACACAGCTTCCTAGCACACACAAGGGTGTCTTCATAGGACCCTGCAAGGTAAAGAAGCCACCCTGAAACAGGATGTCAGGGTCAGTGCTCAGGGGACCAGCTAATTCTGCAGGAAACTAAAACTTTTAAACATCAAGAAGCAACATCCATTGTAAGTGTTTTAGCACCGTACAATACATACATATACATTTTGCTTTTCAAAATGGTATAACTTGATAAGAGCTCATTGTCACCAGCAGCAAGACAACACAATGCTGTGTTTTACAACACCTAGAAATTGAAGGTGCTCTACGAATTGCATGACTTGTGAGAGGACCTGTTCCAACCAACATACTGTGCTATGTTCAGAAAAGGACCTGCATGCTGCACCATATGAACTGTGTTCTCATTTTTCAGGATTTACATTGATTTGTAACACTATGCAAGCATATTTCAGATATCTCAGTGTGTGGTGCTGTGATTGGGAAGTCACAAAGGAATGACTGAGCAAAAGAATTCTTTGTTTCAGCACTACACTTGTGCCGCTCTGTCATCACCTTCTTAATTAGACTTCAGAGGTCCATATAGCAAACTCTGTCCAGTTGTAAGAAGAAAACAGCAATTTCATTCTGGAATGTCCAAGAAAATGTATGAGAAAGATTGAATGTTTAATGTGGAGCTGTGAACTGATCTAAGAAGTACTTCATTGTGAATACATTGGATAAGAAGAACTATATATTATATCATATCTTGAATTGAATTGTAACTCTAATGTCTTCCTTATGTGGTAAAGTGCTGAGCAAACTGTTGACACTGTATAAATCCTGAATAATAATAATATTACTAAAAGGCATTACGCTTGTCTGCCATTCACAGAAGTGAAAGACCTACAGGGCTATTCACAAAAGGGTGAAGGGTTTGGAGAAGGCAGGAGAAGTGAACAATCCAGTGCAACATAGCTGAACTGGAAAGTGAGCTGAACTGGAGAATTTTTACAAATCAGCTATGCTCCCCTTGATTGTTCCCTTCTCCTGCCTTCTCTAAACTCTTCACCCTTTAGTGAATAACCCCCCAAGTTTTAAGAGTGTGGCAGGGTTAGAACCACTAGGTGGTTTCTTTTGCACTCACTATTCCTTCTGAGCAGATTTGCCCTATTTGTCCTGATAAACATTATTGTTCCGATAACCATTATCACTGAGACCGAAGTTAATGGGAAATCCAGAATTTCCCAGTTGTCACTGAAACAGGAATGGAATTCTTCCAATGGGGACAACTTTTCTGTGATAACATTGGAAAGTCCATTTCCACTGATGCAATGAAATCAGGATAACATCTACGTTATATTTATTGCACGTTGCTTCACATAGCATAACTATAAAAATAAATATTTAAAAATGGTTGCGTTTTACTTGCTCTTTTCTGAAAACTCCAGAACTGAAGTTTTCTCCTGCTATGTAATGGTTAAGTGACGCTAAACACAGGAGTTGTATCTTAAAAATACATTCAAGAACCCTATTTGTGTATCACTCCGCTGTAGCTCCTCAAATCATCTCTGAATTGGTGCTGACTGTGTCCTTTAGGGATGTACCGATACCGTTTTTTCATTATCGAGCACTGATATTTTGATTTCGGTACTTGCCAATACCGAGTACTGATACAGGTGCTTCCGCTGGCATGGAGCCGGCTTCCCGAGCAGTCCATATTGTTTGGTCGGCTTGATTGTGATTGGCCAGGAAACCGGCTTCCCAGCCAACCAGCATCGAGCCGGCCAATCAGGAAACTGTGCGCCATGTAATGACCCGCCCTCCTGAAAGTCGGCTTCCCAGCCAATCAGCATTGAGCCGGCTGTTTGGCCAGCTCCATGGTGATTGGCCGGGAAGCCAGCTTCTTGGGCCAATCGGCAAGGAGCCGGCTTCCCAGCCAATCAGGAAGCTGCATCATTACTCACCGCCCAGCTTCCTGATCGCTTGGGAATGTGGCTCCATATTCCCCTACGGCACTGCCGGGCCGAGGAAATCTTCCTCTGACCGGAAGTTCTGGTATCGGGGAAGGTATCGGAGCAGTAAGGCGAGTACAAGTACTCACCCAAATACTTGGTACCGGCGCCGATACTTGTATCGGTGGGTCCCTAGTGTCCTTCCTTCTGGAGGGTGGCTACTTTTATTCCCCATGGTCCCTGTGTGTGTTGTAAAGTAGCCACCGCTCCAAGCTCACTTCCGTGATGGACTACAATCTCAATACAAATTAGTAAACTAAACATGACATTGTAGTCCATTACAGGGTGTGAGAGGTGGACCATGGGGAATAAAAGTAGCCACCCTCCAGAAGGAAGGACAGTGTCAGCACCAATTTAAAGATGATTTGAGGATATACGGCTGAGGGATATACAAATAAGATACATTTTTGTTAATAGTTAATGTACTTTCATTTTTAAGATTTGACTCCTTTAAGATTGTCCCTTTAATACAAAATACATAATGTAGCATGTGGCTCTCATACTCAGCCATAACGTTTAAAAAAAGAATGGCAGCTATCACCCTACTGGTCTGTTAAATCTTATGCCGTCAGGCTTGAGAACTTCCAATTTAGCTGTTTTTTGTTCAGCTTTTTGTGCAAATTGCAAGACCTCTCCAATATCTTCCACTTGTTTGTGACATATCAGAGAGCAACCTTGCCTGCTGAGAATAATGGGAATTCTAGCTATTTCTACTGCGCACAAGTTAAAAGAGAATGCCAGGTGGTTCCATGAATAAAATGTGCTGTGTCTGAAAATATTTACTTTGATAAGCAGATTTCTTTGAAGTTCCACATAAAAAAGTTGAACCTCTTTTATTTTTGCTGCATCTACGAATTCCGTGTTCTGTGAATTATTACATTTGGTGTCTTTTAATACTAAATAGCCCATCATTTCCTCTCGTGCTAATACAGCTGTTTAGGGTACTGCGCTGTGACCCGGAGACCTGAAAATGACAGACTGTCCGGTACTGCCAGGAAACTAAGACTGTTTATGATTAATGCTTAGATACATGTTTTTTAGAATCACGCACTGTTCCAGATAGGAACAATACATGGGGCATAAGGCCCATCTATTCAAAAGGGTAAACTTCAACTACACCAGAGAAGATCTAATGTGCTGTGTTTTATAAACTGCTGACATTTTTTGTTTCATAAAACACATTATTTTTCTCCTTTACTTTATTTTCATTTTTTTTTTGTTTTGCATTTCGGCACTGCTGATCTCCTCCAGTCTTTTTTAACCAAATTATTTCAACAAGCACTCTCAGTGTCAGGTGCACATCATTCCCCTGACTAGTTTTCTGATGGTGACAACTGTGGAGCATGCATGTGCAATGTGTGTATATTAGGAAATGTGTTTGTCTGGATTCGGATCATGTGCTGTGATCCACTGTAACAATTCTTTCTGATTTGGATGACTTTTTGATGTGGTGTATGTGCAATAAAGTACCATTCCATTTTTTACTAATCCACCACAGAGATTTTCCAACTGGTGCTCATTACCACTTAGAAGAACCTCTAATGGCCTGAATATGAGGCTATGTATAGCTAGCCTAAATTGCAATGTCTGAAACCTATTACAATCTTCCTTGTCTTTAAAGTATTGCTACCAAAAACATTCCCTTATCCAGTCCAGAGCATGACTGCAGGCTCTCTAAGCTCCCACATAAAGCTACAACCAGCATGTCTAATGTGAAGAAGTAGGCGCTCGTCTTAACATATGTCTTTAGGTGTCATTTCCTGCCTCACAGCCAAGAACTACATATGGAAAATTTTCAGCAACTTAGAATATTTCCTGGACATCAAGCTATTTTGCAGGCAGGTATTTAATATTTTGCCTTCCAAATTTTGTGAGAACATAATTGCTCTGTCCCAGCCAACATAAGCATTTAGTATGCAGATTACATATTTCTAAGTGCTATATAACCATGAATTGGGCTCTGCTCACAGAGTTAAATTATTAAAGGCTAATGAGCCGTAGAAGAGGTCTTCTCAGCCTCTGGTTAACAGGTGCCAGGGGGGCTGTAGTCTGACACATTGCAAATGGACTGAAGGAAATTATGATGTAAGTGGTAGAATCAATCATTAAACAGCGATATATGACATTTGCCTGGGACTAAATTGAATACTGTGTTTATTTCGTTTATTCTGCAATACACCTCCATGCTGTGCCTTTCAGCACTTGATTGTAATATGAAGTTAAAGAAAACGGAGAGAGGTGAGATTATATACACAGCAAGTAACTCTGTTAGCTGGGTAAGGCTGGACATAAACCTGTGGCAGAGATCAGATGATCTGACTGCATATATAGCCTAGATATTTAAGCCAAGATTGCCTGTTGAGCTCTAAGGGTTCCACACATCTACGTTTTGTATGATCATCATAGAATAATCTTTATACGATTACTAAAGCATGTTCACTGAACTGAACTTGTGGAGCCCCATGGATCTTCCACACAGACAGACAGCACATAGATCCTTGACTTCTGCCTAAACTGAGATTAGGCCTCACACGCTCCTGACACCAAACCCCCATCATTTAAAGGAGTAGTATTCAGAGAGTAAAATATAGTTTTCCCAATACATAGTGCAGCTGTCACACATTGGCTCATACCAAGCGCTGATTGATTACCACTGATAACTCAGCTCATAAATTGATCCGGCAGAGAGCAATAACGTCAGTCACCACTCTCCCCAAGGATTCCCCCGCCCCTCTCTGTTCCCCCAACCATGTGCATTACTTCTAGGTCCTTGACCCTCTAATTATTTATATTTTTCAACTGTTAATGCCTACCCATGGCCAGTCTGTACACCTATGCTGCAACATGAATCAATTTATCATGCACCTGGTTAGAGGGTGAGATAACAAGTAAGACTTCCCTTAATGCCTACCCATGGCCAGCCTGCACACCTATGCTGCAACATGCATAGGTGTGCGTGAGATAACAAGTAAGCCTTCCCTTACACATCTGGTCCAGACACTCCTGGAGTAGAGCACAGGGAGTATAAGGTCAAAGAGTCTAGTCCACACAAGTTTATTTTGAGAGGAAGGTTTAATTTTGAGCTGAATACCAACAGAAACATCACGGAAGAGGAGCAAAGGAGAACACAGCAGGTGAAGCGTGATCTTGATGGATGGTGGCCAAACAATGAGAAGATAGACAACAGGCAGGGTAGAAGTCATGGTCGGGAGACAGGCTGAGGTCACAATAGGATGTAAGCAGAGAAAAGTTGTGGTCAGGAGCTAGCTGAGGTCACACTGGAAGTCAGCAGAGGCAAGCTGTGGTCAAACTAGCTGAGGTCACACTGAGTAGTCATCACAGAAAGCCGTGGTCAGGAACTAGCCAGGTCATTAACAAGAAGTCAGAGCAATAAGTCCAAGGGCTGGCTAGAAAAGCAGATCACAGGAACAGGTTCAGATTCAAGTTCCAGGGTGACAGCTGGAGGCCATCCAGCAACCTCCTAAGTTTCCATTCACAGATAGACAAATTTGGAACACCTATTCATGAAACGTGTGCCAAACGAGCCTGTGGTGCCATTATTAGTTAATGGCACCCTGAACACGCCTGAGCAAACATGCTTTTGTCTCACGTGTACCTGCTACGACACTGTGAATGGGGCCTTAATAGCCTGACTGGCACCAAGACTGCAATTGTTTAGACATGTGTGCCTGTGCATCTCTATCCTCATGCGTCCACACAGCATCCCCATATTAATTAGCATGTCCGTGTGCGTTATTGTGTTTGTGAAAATGTGCATGCACTTACAACTGTCTGGCAATGAATACTGTTCTGCGTATTGGTGCAAGTACACATCTTCCATCTTGGCAAAACTCTTTAAGGTCTATTTAGAACTGTTTTCACAGAAGATTCACACAACTTTAATCCAAGATTTATGCATTTTTCTTATTGTATTCGACTAGAAACCTGTGTGAGTCCTAGGCGACTGTGAATCTTGTGCGAAAACATTTAGTAGAATTCTTTATATAGCATCCTGCTAAAAACTGGGGGCTTTTACCAATATTTAAAAAAATTGTGGTGGTCTCAAGCTATCTTTTAAACTGGGAAAAAGCAAGAACAGGTGCTCTTGATTTAAACTCCTTCCTTGACAGGTTTGTCACCACTCCCCTTGAGGACTCTCCTCAGGGCCGTCTTTAATATTAAGTGGGCCCTGGGCAAGATTTTACTGATGGGTCCTCACAATCCGCCCACCTCCATTACCTGCACCATCACCCCCCCCCACTTCCTGACCCAGACCCCCCATATCCACCTATAGCACCATCCCCGCAAACTAAAAAATAAATACATATATGTATGTGTGTATTGTATGATTTATCAAGTAGTAGAGAACAAATGTAGCACTACGCAGTTATATCAGTAAAATCGGTAGTGCATTTACCGAGAACACTTGCTGCATGGTGCATTGCATTTTTAACAAATGCCTCCATATATATTACACGCAGAATGCATATGCTGCAAATGCAGTACACTGTGCAGCAAGTGTGCGGGGTCATGCAATGTAAATGCAATAATGATTTTACTAATATAACCATGCATTGGTTGCAGGGATTTAACTAGAAATCACAGGGCCCCGTAGCAAAATTTTGTATGGGGCCCTGCGATTTCTATTTACGCACCTTGCAGAGCCCACCTGAGACCCAACACAGCCCACCTGAGAGTGACCCTGCAGAGCCTATCATAGAGTCTCTTTGTTGGGCTCTGCAGGGTCTCAGGTGGGCTGGTCACACCCCTGCACACCTGTTACCTGTCAGCCCCGATTCGCTGTCAGCTTCCTCCACCGCTGGGCCCCACCTACTCCTCCTCCACGGTCACCGGCGGGCCCACCTCCTCTACCACCAGGCTCCGCCTCCACTGCTGACACCGGCCTCCTCCAACGCAGCTGATGGCTGTCACTGACTCAGCAGCGGTTGTGAGGAGGGACGCACCGCTGCACAGATCACCGACAGGTTGTCAGTGATGTGAACAGCGGCACATTCCTCCTCACGGCCGCCAGTGACAGCGAGCAGCCTGCAATGCCATATCAACACAGGCGTCCCGCACTGCATCAGTGGGACCCCTTTGTTCCTCGTCCTGGCTGGGCCCCCCTGTGTCCGGGGCCCCAAAGCGGCCGCCTGGGTCGCTATGGCATTAGTTCCGCCACTGATTGGTACATTTGTTCTATACTACTTGATACATCATACAATAAGATTTTTAATTTAAATCTAATTGTATGATATATCAGATAGTACAGAACATGGATATATTAGTAAAATCTGTATTGCAATTACACAGCATATCACTGAACACATTGACTGAATATACATTTCAGAACATGTTTAATGATATGCCTGTAAATACAACACAGTCCAGATTCTTCCTCCCCAGTTCTGCTCTCAGACCCCAGCCTGTGTGCAAGTACTAAAGACAGATGTAAAGTTAAATACAGATCAGTGTAAATAATGATTTAAAAAAAAAACAGATAACACAAATTTTTTTTTCAGATTTACCTGTGCTGTCTGGCTCTGCTCTGCCCCCTCATTCTACTCCGTGCCTGCTGCATCTCTGAGACAGGCATTGGGGGGGAGAGATCACAGCAGGAGACACACACGGATGGACGGACGGACAGACGGTCACTTCACAGGCTGGCTGCTACTGAGTACGGATGTCCGTTCCGTCTCCCCACCAGCTCACGCACACAGCTCGTTTTCTGTCTGCAGCTGGGGGTGAAAGGGACAGCTGCTATGGGCCCGTGTACATTAAGGGGCCCAGGGCAGCTTCCCCTTTTGCCCCGTGGTAAAGACGACCCTGACTCTCCGGCACGGAGAAGTAATAATAACGCTCTCAGTGTGGGAGACTTAAAACCAGTACAGTCTTCACCGTGCATCTATACAAACCTTAAACTGTGACAGGTGTCTATCAGACACCCAAATAAAGCTACATTTTGCTCACGTGTTTTAATTGTGCGGTGGAGTAAACGATTGAGAATTTATTTTGCATATGTATATGTTAAACACATGTTTGGAGTAAATTTCACAGGGAATGCTGAAAATTCCAAACAACATGAACTTTTCACATTGTGTGTGATTACTGGAACACATTCCAGTCTGTCCTCACATGACCCAGGCAATAGACATGCAGGTGAATGAAAGAGAATGCCAACAGTTTACATTATCAGAGTCCGGTTCTGTACTCTACATAGCAGCTTTGTTGAATGGGGATCTCTCATTTCCTTAATACATCAAACTAGGAGTAATCATATATATTTATCTAACAGCTAAACTGACTGGAACCAGTTGAACGGATGATGAACTAAAGAAATAAAACGCAATGTTCCGGAAAAAATAACAATATATACATGCCTGTACAAATACACTACAGACTGGTGACTGACATGCGCGTGAGGAAGCCAGTCTTTCTTATCAAGAGCAGAACAAACGAATGGGGTGGGGGGGGGGGATGCACTTCAAAAGAACAAAAAAAGCAATTTAAGATGCACAAGTACAGCTCCACATGAACTCTTACACAAGCAGTATACAGCACATCAGTATGCTGCATGTGTTCTCCAGTAACAATTTCTCAAGAGGCCTTTTATTTTATATATGAACTCTAATGAGCAAAGTGCAGTAACTTATAGAACAATCAGAAATTATTTTTCATTGCTCTGACACTCTAATATAAAGAGGAAACCTGACTGGCTGCTTTGCAGAACAAAACATAATTGTCTGGTATTACAGTCCTTAAAATGAATATATACAGTACTGTGCAAACGTTTTAGGCCTGTGTGAAAAAATGCTGTAAAGTAAGAATGCTTTCACACGGGCTGATCAGGAGAGGATCCGTGCATGGACCCTCTCCTGAGCAGAACAGTTCGGAGCGTGTGTGACATGTATGCCCATACAGATTTTTCCTCCATCTTGCTATGGAGGAGAAAAACTGCAATTGCCGGACCCCATGGCAGTCTATGGGGAATCTGATGTAAATGGACATGTGTACGTTTACATCGGATTACTTCCAATCCAGCATGATCCGGTGCATTGCTCCGTTCGTCTTTCCGGATCAGGCCGGAGGCAAGGTATTGCATATGCATTGAGCATTCGATCAGGTCTGCCTGAAAAACTGACAGGCGGATCCGATTTGAGCGGCCGTGTGAAAAGGGCCTAAGAATGCTCTCAGAAATTAAAGTGCAACTAGAACTTCTAAAGGTTAAGAAACTGCATCCATTGTCATTGATTTAATCAGCATTTCAAATAGCTTAAAAACCTGTAGACTTTATTATCACTTTAAGTCTAGGAGCACACTAAAATTTCACTAACGATTTATTAATCATAAAGAGCAGTAATCATTTGCAACAAACGGCTCCATATGGTGTGACACAAGCAGCATGTAGTAGTGATTCATTTGACACATTCCGAGCACTGTGCAAATCATGTGCTCCATACATGTAGGGATTGATTACTCTTAGATTACTTGTCAGCAATTTTGGTAGCGTGATCTCACTAAAATCTCCCATATGCCTTAATTGATGGTCTCAACACTGTTCTAGATTCTAAACAATCACTTTTGAGAGCAGGCAAACATCAATTCCTTCCTCTTATAGGTCACAAGGTCTACCTGCACGGTCTGACATACAAGATATGGAATATGTGACCCTCATGTATCACGGGATCCTTAAGGTGCCCATACACCTTACGACCATCGCAAGACTTTTGTCTTGCGATGGTCGTAAGCTTATTAAAAGCTCGTACGATCTGCCCATCTTGGACAGGCAGATCGGCCCGTTCCGCAGCTATCGAACGAGCAGGCTAGAAACCCGCCAACAATCGTACGATTCTCGGCAGGTTTTCGAGCATGCTGGTTCGACAAAAGAAGTGCGACCGTACAGTAAAAACGGTCGGACGTCTTCGTTCACACTGCTCGATTCTCGTACGAGAATCGAGCAGTGTATGGGCACTTTTAGACTAGGTATACATATCCAGATCATTTATCAAATTGTCAGGGAGCAGAACACCTCCAGGTGGCACTGTGGGGCTGGAACTAGATCCTGCAGTTCCAGTGCTCACATGCTGGTGTCCCAGCAATCAGCAGTTAGTCACCGCCTGGTGCTGATCTGGGAGGGTATTTAGCCTTTCCCTGCGATGAGGCCTGTGCCTCAGTATTGTTGCCATATCTGGTATCCTGTTTGCTGCCTTGAACCCGGACGCTGACCTGATTCCTGAACCTTACCCTTGAGGTCTCCTAATCGGTGCCTCCCTCTTGTTGTCCTGCTCCCCAGGGTTTGTACTTTGTTATTTGTATTATTTAGGCTTTTATATGTTCCTTGCGGGTGTTGGTGGGGGTGCTTATGGTTGTGGTGTTTTGGAGTAGCTAATAAACTACATTTCATAAGCATTGTTTGGCGTGGTCACGTATTTGATTCACCTGTATAGATACGCGCATGTGGTGTGGGGACACCAGTGCACGTTATTGTGACACAAATGCATTGCAAGATCTGAAAAGTGCTCACCCTTATGACGAAACCGATACTTCAATTTCCAGCGCAACATGCAGAAAACCCTCAGCATTCCGACAGTGAACATTAAGGATCCTGAGATTTTTGTTGCTTTGAAATGCTGTTATTTATCCTATCACACATACACTAGCAAAATCGATTGCATCTGTTGCATCACTTTGGGCAACTATTACATATTACTACATGTATGTGTAGCATTAGACATTTGTCACACATCCCCCGGTGTATATCTCAGTGAGATTGACTGTACAGTACTTCTATGTGAAATTTCAGTACGTGGGGAAGGCTTTGAAGCACTGTGATAACACTTTGACTGGAGCATTCCCTTTTCTACAGGGAAAAGTAAGCGACAGCTGAACATGCACTGATAAATCTCTATGAGAGATCCCTGAAAGTCGAATCACAAAAACATTCAAATAAATTCATTTGGATGTCAGTCCAGTATGAGGAATGTTGAAACAAAAACACATGGAGCCAACGGCTGCTTCATATGAGGTTTTGGCTCTTGTGCTGGTAGTACCATTTATCTGGCATTAGTACAGCATATCATTTTAGCTCTTTATATTCTTCCTGAACGGCAAGTGTTTTCAATTATAGATAAACACAGCACTGAACCATGCCTCCAACTAGTAATTGTAAACTCCAATTACTTTAAATAATAATAACAACAACAGTAAGAGAAATGTCCCTTGTTATTCGTATCTTCTCTGGCCTACAATAGTGAGTTTGCAGGAGGTTTTGGAAAACCCTTACGGTGCCCCAGGGATGGGCTATGTCATCTGTTTACTTTTTGTAATGCATTCCAGTTATTTTAATTAAGAATCCTCCACTGTGACGTGAGAATACAGCATATCGCATTGTTTTCAGACAATCAGTTTTTTTTTTTACTTCACACCAGGTCCCATCAGGATGTCCCAAGGCATTAGATATTTTACAGACAAAAATGTTTAAACCTTCATGGACAAATGGTTTCCATATGTGCAAATATCTCTGCATTCTTGCACCAGTGACAAATGGTTATGGCTTTGCTCAATGATACCCAATTAACATGTACGATTGCAGCTGGAACGTGACGTAAATGTATTTACAATCACTTTTTACATATTCTTGATTCTAAGTGGAATAAGGGGTAAAAAAGCAGCTAAACCTAAACACACGTTGGCTTTAAAACAGATGCCAGGTATGGTGGTGACCAATATTTTGACAGAATTGCGTTAAAGTAGAACTTGGGCGAGAATCAGGCTCTCTTGGGTTTCCCTGCAGGGCGATAATGAACTTTTAAGCACTTTTTATCGCACACATAATTTTTTGTAATACACATGGCAAATTTCTGTAATAGAGATACGTGCCAATACAGTCTATTGGAAAGTCATATAAAAAAAACAACGGTGGGTTGCAGATGTCTCCTTACCAATTGTTCTGCAGAAGAAGCTGTAGGCAATGGCTGGGTAGTCCTAGGCAAAATTTCTCAATGGATTCATTTTTAGGTAAACCACTAGTTACCCCTGTAGCATACCTGCAAATCTTCTAAAGGGATAACAAATAAGAGTTTCAGGTGGACTAAGCCTGTCATTTAATTTCCACCAATGAAATTGAACTTTTGTCCTGGTCTGCTGCTTTCAAATTCTTAACACATCAAGTTTTGTCAGCATTTTTCCCCAATCACTTTTACAGGTGACAACAGGCACTCACCTTAAGCCTCAATCTGAAGCTGCGTGTAAATAACTTATGAAAAGGGGAAAGGATTTCTGGGTAATGTGATGTGTTTTACCTGACAGACATGCAAGTAAAATGTTTAAAGCAATCACAAGCCAAGCTGAAGCAGAACACCTACCCCTAGGCAGCACTGTTTTGGTCTTCATCAGCACACAGATTGAAGTTATGGTCAGTATCTGAAGCTGTACAACAGATTCTCTACAGCAGAAAGCCTATGTAGGGAGATTTCAGACAAGGTATAGAAATACCCAAGAAATACTTCCTGTTGAAATAGAACTTTATTAGTTTTGGATAGACTAAGGGAGGGTTATAACTCCCTTCACTTTCTGTCTGATAGCCACAACAGGATGTGAAAGGAAAAAATCCTGGTGATTAGGAGGGTTACCAGAACTAGTGTCCCTATTGAAGGTTTTCCCATCTATTCCTGTTCTGGTGAACACACAGATTGTGTAATTTTCTTTCACTGTTAAGTCACCAGGACAAATAGAGAAAGTGAATCTCCCTATGTGGGACAGACAGAGATAGAAATTTGACAGGGGTTATAATCACTCTACTCCATCCCCCCCCAAAAAAAGAAGTTTTGGCTGCAGCTGCACTTAAATGCCAACATATACTGTATGGCAGGGACGTGCGATCAGGGTAGGCAGAGCCTCACCTAGTATTGACCTAGAGCCTCAAGTCTGAAGCGGACATCTTTTTCTCCATTCAGAGCGGCTTGTACCAGGTTACACAGCAGGGAAAGCCTCCCCGCTGTGTAACCTGTCATGGATGGAGACCTGTCTGTTAATTACATGCGGTGCTGCATCCAGCTTTTGACTGCTACGTGAGGTTACACAAGCAGTGGGGAAGACTGCTGCTGTGTAACCTAACAGAGTGAATCCAGAGCTGCAACAGCCTCTACTCTGTGTTAGATGCTTGAAGCTCTGTAGATGGTTTGGACCAATGGCAAATGCATCATTGGTCCAAGCTGTCCAATCAAAAAAAAAAAAAAAAAAACTGGAGGACATCAATCTCGATGCCTCACCAGTGAAGAGCAAGTAAGGGACAGGGAGTCTCCTCCTGTCTCCTTCACACGTAGCTTGGTGACCAAGCTGGGGGGCGGGGCTTCGGTGAGCTGGGGGGGAATGCTTCACCCAGCACGGAAGGCAACGCGTATGGCATGTCTGTAGTTATTTGTATACGTATCCAGGAGACATTGCCTGAAGTCCTTCTACTTATACCTTGAACTTTAAATCACAACTTTAGGTCAAATATCTTCAATTATGATAAGCTCAGAAAACATACACATTTATATCACCTTTCTGTTTTTGTTTTGTAGCTCTGAATTGACGCATATTTTTTTCTCAGTCCAAAGACATTTTAATCAAAAGTGAACAGTCAAGTAAACAATTTATAAACACAATTATTAATTTTACATATGTGGTTAGAGTGCAGTTTGAAATGTGCAAAGAATGGAACAGGAATAAAACTCCATTGTCCACAATCTACCTGTACTTTACCAAAGTAATTAAAGAAATACAGTGCAATAAGAAATAAAAGAAATTCAAAAACTTATTGCGAGGTGTATTCTTACAAAATACTGGGTTTAAATAATCATTTTATCCTTTTGAAGGAGGAGTAAATCTAAATACACTTGTTTTTCATAAAAGCTAAAAACAACAAATCACAAATATGCACATTAAAATTTCAATAACTGCACCAAACTTTTAAAATATCGCACAGGACTGTACCAATTGAGCAGCCTTTGTAAGGTATCATAAAGCTAAGTTAGGCCATGCACTGTAGATGATGGTCAGATGGTCGCCGGCCTTGGCAGTGGTCTTCCTCACAATCCAAGAACCGTCTTTTGAATGATCAAGGATCTACAGCCATAAGTCCGGAAAATCAGCAGAATAAAGCAACAGGCTACCCTAGAGGAGCTAAGTTTCAATGTTCTTCAGTCGTATTAGAGAGAGGTGAGCTCTGTCTCTGGTAATATCTCCTTTCAAGCTCAGAACCTATCGAAGTACAAAAGCCCAGGCCTTTATATTTGTGAGTGTGAACTTATTTTAAAGAAATCAAATTGTAATTTGGGTTTTATGATCATGTGAATTTTTTATTTGAAACTGCACAAATTATTTTACAACCCTGTAACTAAATATTGAACCAGTCCTTCCCATCTAAAAATATTGTATATGAGAAATAATGCTGTGTGATTAAAGCCTCTGCAGCATCCAGCTGGCATTTCCATGTGCCCAAGTACACCAGTTTTCATCCTCTAAGATGAACACTACATGGGAATGCATCAACCAGTGCGAATTACCGTTAGGCCTCTATTATGAATGTATGACATCAGGACTTGTGTCCATTGCTTGGCAGCTCCCCCGAAGTGTCGGTAAGCTTTAGGTGCAGTGCCAGCCAAGCTCTGGTTCTAGAGAAATGAAGCTGTGCCACGATTAAATCTAGACTGCTCAAATATATTGTGTTATGACTTTGAGAGTTCCCAACACATGTTACAGTAGGCTATCACTATGCAGATCACTTCTACATTACAAATGTAAATGCGGCACTTAGGTTGCCCCGAGGTAATGAAATGGACTGCACTGTTCCAATGCTGTTCTACCAATACTGGGAGCTGCAGCATTGTAATTATTTTTTTAATGCATAATTCAAACCAATACTTTTTGTTAAAAACTAGGGAGGAGAAAGATTCCAAATAATGACAGGTTTTTATTACGGTCTGTGATTCCATGGGGTCAATTAGCCTCAGATCTTATGGGTGAGACACCAGGACAAGTAAGGATACAAAAAGTCCCCTGAGACAGGAAGGCACAAACAGCCATAATATAGAATATTTTTTCTTTCTGTACTGTTCATAATGTACAGACAGGTCATGACTGTTTTCTTATGAACAAGTAAGAAGAAATATTACAAAGAGGCACCAAGCCCGCAGAAGATTTTTACCTTTCCCCAATCTGCCTTAAAAAACTATTGGCAAGAGTTAGGCTTTAGAATAAAACATTGCACAAGCCTTACAATACTGAATGGGTTAAACAATAAAACAGTTATTACAGCCATCACAAACATTGTACAGCAAATAATACAGTTATTCACTACATACACCAAAACATCTATTTGCGCACCAGGTTTAGCTATAGTAGTTTTTGCGATTCAGTGAGGTGTCCCAATCTCAGGTTCTAGTTATGAGTTAGGTCTGCTTCACTTTAGTTCAGGTTAGAAATTGCCTGGTGAGTTATAATAGCCTCCCAACCGTGGTAAGCTTAGGAAAGTAAGGGAATTGATGATGGGTAGAACTTAAGGAAAATAAATCTCTTGCTGTGCAATCTTATTATTTTCTAGCATCTTCTGCTTAAATGTTGCAACCCAAAAGCTCCATACGCAGGGTGATCCGTTCATGCCAAGACTGAGGATAAATGCGCACATAACGTGCGGAAAATGGAGGATTGAAGAGGTTCCTCTTGTGGGAGTAGTTGTCACTGTTTCCGAGGAATTTCTGTAAGAACATAGGCATGTAAATTGGAATTAATCTTCACAATTGTGCATGATGGACAGATAACCAAATGTTTCCACCTTATATAATCATTTAAATCAAACATGCATGCAAGGGAAAAAAGAAAAAAATATTCTCTATAGTACAAGAACCATCTGTTATACTTGCCTAAACACAGGGTAAAAACAGTTGCAATCTTATAGATAGATGGGTCTTGAAGTTGAACTATAGCCTCTCATTTAATAAAATATGAACTGCAGCCGTAATTATAAGTGTATCTGCATTTACATTTTATTTTTAGTGCTACTGCCAAGTCCCACAAATACCTGTTGATCCTGCCTGTGAAGTCCACCTAATGCAGCTTTCTGTGATGGGGTGGCAACAATACTGCACTGCTCCTGAATGCAAATCAGAGTCACCACTCGCATATAAGCTGTGCCTGCATGCACTACAGTGTGATAAGTAGGTGTTGCAGGGGGTGTGCGCTATCAGCACTGTCACTGCTAATTCACAAGCCTGTATCTGGTCAATCAGCACCTGGCCACACCTAGCCCTGCCCACTGCTTCCTGGCTTGATAGCACTGCCTTTGTTGCTGCAACCCTCCCACTGTGGGTTTCAGTGCCTGGGAGCAGGAGCATGTGAAATAAGAATTTTCATTAAGGGTAGATAAAGGAAATGTTCGCTTACCTTATGAGGCTTGCGCATCACATAATTATTGGATTTGGGACTTTAGACCGTTATACAGTCTACAGGCTTTAAATGTACTTTAAATAATACTATTGGATTACAAGGCATGGCTGGTTGCATTTAGAACAATATACAAAAAAGAATGAAAACTCTGCACATGACTTTTCTGCCTAAATATGCATAATCTGACTACACAAAACTGCTTTTTGGTCCTGGACAGCCCTGTTTGCAGCAGATGTGGCTTATAGAATTATGCTCAAAGTGCAGGTGTATTTTCAAACATTATCAGGGTTATTCACAGTGAAGTAAAGGGTGAAGAGTTTGGAGAAGGCAGGAGAAGGGAACAATCTAGGACAACATAGCTGAACTGGAAAGTGAGCTGAATTGGAGAATTTTTCCAAATCATCTATTTTGGCCTAGATTGTTCGCTTCTCCAAATTCTTCACCGTCTTGTGAATAACCCTGTATATGTGTAGCTGCATGTAAAGAAAACATGATGGGAGAACAGATAGGAGGTACCTTATCATTCTTTGCCCTGCTGTCTTGATATATAGTCCAGGTGGAGCCATTGTCACTGTATGCCACTTTAAATGATTCAACATACTGAATATTTCCAAAGTCTTTTGCGCCCTGTGTCACAATTCCTGTGATCTTCTTAGGAAATCCGAGGTCAACCTATTGAAAAGCAGAATAGTGATTCACATGTACAGTTGTATTTTTAATTCATCTACATACTATATTTTCAACATACCAAAAAGTTAAGTCCTGCAGAAAATATATAAAACACACTAATCAAAAATAAAGAGAAATAAATACACACACTTATCAAAAACACACACATTCGGGTAATGTGATCTACTAAAGTGCATATTATTCATCATCTAGTAGAAAAATCGGAGTGATTTTTAATGAAATTGTTGCATGCAAATGAAACTGAAAATGTTGTTTTTTCTGAATGGCAAAAGTAAGTGGTCAGGGCAGTATCTGCAAGGAGTTTGCATGTTCTCTGTGTGCTTGCATGGGTTAAAGTACTCCGGTTTCCTCCCATACTCCCAAAGACATGCTGGAAGATTAATTGTCTCCTGTCTAAAAATTGGCCCTGTGTGCATGTGAGCTAGTTACCTTAGATTGTAAGCTCCTTGAGGGCAGGGACTGGGGTGAATGTGCAGTATGTAAATCGCTGCATAAATTGTCGGCGCTATATAAATACTGTTAATAATTATAAAAAAACTGATGATCTTCTTGAAGGGTGACATTTCTGATGATCTTCTAAGATATTGACATATCTGTACCCAAGAACATGGCAGTTGCTCGAACAATGCCAGGTCTATGAGATAGCTGCAGTTATTGCTGCAGCATGCTTCTTGGAGGGAAATGGAAATCAAACAGATTAGGAAAGCTTGTTCAACTGAAACTGTTCTCCCCTCTCATTTCCAATAAGCTGACAGGAGGTGACTGTCCACCCCTACCATGTTAAAAGACTAAACATATGACCTTTCAAGGCAATCATTAATGTGAAGGATGATGCTAGCCCATTCAGGTGTCAGGGTTTTCAGATCGTGCCTGCCCTCTGGTATCTATGTGTACCAGAGATGCATAGCTCTGAGTTCCCTATGCATACTGGTGAATGAAAAAAATTACATTTTTTTTTTTAACTGCCCATATCCAAGGCTGTGCTCAACCACTCTTTGCTTGAATGGTAGCTTCATTTATCCATAGAGGTGAATAGTCATGTATACTGTAAAAAACCTTTGTACAATCATGCAGTTCTACACGTGCCCTTTCAACGCACTACAGTATCGTGACTTCTCATACCAGATTCATCACCCACTCTATACTCGGAATCTGATTTTATTCATAGATGTCAGAGATAACCAGACGAGATGAAAGAAAATAGAAAAAAAAAGCTACAAATTGTTTAATTAAGTCTTTTAATGCTGACCAGTGGCACCCTCCTGGCCATTATCATAAAAAGGGCTTTGTATGGATGATTCAGATGCCAGAATCTTTGTTGAACTAAAAAGAAACACTGAAGTTTTTACGACATTACTCTGCAGATAAAAATACATTACAAAAATGACTGGAGGGCCAAATAATTCACGCAGGTATCTAGAAGTCACATTTAAGTATTGAAAGGTAAAAACAAACCAAAACTCAACTAGGGAGCCTAACACAACAAGCCAAGGGCCATAAAGATAACATCTGTTTTCAAGCTGAAACAGCATTCTGAACATCACTGTGATGGCTTATTTACACGGGGCTGCTTTCGGCCATGGAGAGAATTAAAACATCATGCATAAAAACATAGAGGGGTCTGCATATCAAAGAGTCTCTTAATCACAACAAAGGCCGAGATATCATCAACTTTATTTTCGGTGACTTAAGTCGTATTTCCGTATCTAATAAAAATGTCATTATCTATTGTTATGGTTGTGTAGCTGGTTGACTTCCATGCATGACATCTACTGTGATCAAATAAGCTCTCTTCATGTTCTCGAAATAAACTAACAAACCAGCAGTGGCTCTATCTGTGAGATGTAATGTTGTATGGGAAGTAAATCCTGGAGACATTAAAATGCCACAGAATGAGGCAATGTTCTACATCTAGCATGATGTAACTACTGTTCACTCTAGATTATGTCAATGTAGACGGCCTATGATAAAATATCCAGATAACCATGAGCTGTCAGTGAGATGTGCTCTTCCTCATAATGAATGATCCATTCAATAAACAAAGAGATTACAAGCTATACATTCTACATGTCCCAGCCTGTTAAATCACCAGAGAATGAAAACATGACAGAGCAGAACATGAGCGGCAGGATGATCCAATAGAAGGATTCAGTGTCTTAAATGTCCTCGGACCTTTCCTGCCACGTATCATTTCATCAAAAGGACTCAATCAATAACGTATATATAATCTGATTGATCTGTAAACAGGATCTGTTCATGGTAAAGCAAGAAATGCTTTAGGATTTAGCTCTAAATTATACAAAGCGTGCTAATAATAAAAGGCAGAGCAACTACATAAAAAAGTATTGGAGCAGCGAGAAGACAAAAAAAGGACTTTGCTTTTGCCCTCCAGTACAATGCTACAAGTAGGACTATTACAGTGTGTACCTAAAATAATTCTTTAAAACATAAAGACACATCACAGAAATATTACAATTAGAAAAAAGCAACATATGCACTACACTGCCTGACCTAAAAAAAGTCACCACCTGAATTTTCCTAAGTAAATGGGTAACAGCTATGGGGGTTGCTTCAGTTGGTCAGGTCTAGGTTCAGAAAAGTTATATGGCCAAAAATTGAGGTCAGCTGTCTCCCTGAATATACTGAGTGATCAGGTTTCCTCCATCAATGGATTTTTTCTTCCTGATAGCATATTGGGCTCACATTGTGAAAGAGTGGTTCAGGGAGCAGGAGACATTTTTACACATGGATTGACCACCACAGAGCACAGACCTTAACCCGATTGAGCATTTTTTTGGATGTGCTGGATAAGATGTTATGCAGTGGTCTGACTCCCCCATCATCACTAAAGATCTCGGTGATAAATTTAGCGCAATTATGGATTTAAATAAATGAATTGACATTGCATAAGCTTATTGAAATGATTCCATGGTCAATGTGTGCAGTAATCAAAGCTAAAGGGGTCCAACGAAGTATTAGAGTGTGTGACTTTTTTTTTAGCCAGGCAGTGTATTCCATAGGCAAATAAAATACAGTAAACTGTCTAACAAGGCTATTCACAAAAGGGTGAGGAGTTTGGAGAAGACAGGAGAAGTGAACAATCTCCGCAGCACATTGGAATGTTCCTCAGCATCCATGCACAGTGTATAGATGTGATAATTTACAGTATAGAATAAGAACGCTGCAAAGTGGGAGGGACATTCCAGGGACTGGTCTAAGAAGCCGGCTCGGAGCTTTGGGTGGGTATCTCTGCTTTTTTTTTTTTAAACTAGACACAAATGAGCAGTTACAACTTGCAGTGAGGAGGTAGTCCCACTGGAAGGATTAATTAAAAAAAAAAATCATGGAGTTCTTCTTTAAAGTGTATCTAAATCCAAGAGCACAAATTTAATTTATTGCAGCTTACCAGACCTGTTTTTTGCACCTGGTGATCCTGCCAGTAACACACAAAAGGTGGAAATGATTACTTGTTGTACTGTATCTATGCAGGAGCAGGGCTGTCCCCTTAGGACAGCAAGTTGTGTAGGACTACAGAACACTTCCCCCCTCTACTTATCTCCATAACATAGTGAGGAAGTGTTCTATAGTCCACAGAGTTGAACTGTGCAGGGCTGATATCACTTGAAATAACACTGCAGAGTGCCCAGGAGCTCACTGCATTTTGGGACGAATCAACCGGCACTTTTTGCACTTATTGAACATACTATATAACAAAATACTTTCAATTGCATACTTAACAGCCCAAAAGAGCAAATATGGGAAGTCCATTCTTAGGGTTTGTATACACTTTAAAGACACACTCCGGGCAAAATTATATTTTACACACAACACTGGGTGGTATCACTAAAAAGCTCGGTGTTTTGTGCAGAGCTTTGAAAAATTGTTTAATTTCAAATAGCTTAAGATTTTAAGTGTTGCATTTATGTTGCAATCTTTATTTCAAAGATGCAAACCTTTAGCTGCAGCATGGCAGCTGTGGAATAAGGCGTGTAGTCCAAAGTGACATTTAATATAAGCAACCATCATTCATCTAAGGCCCCATTCACACCAGGGTGGTTTGGTCGCCCGGATTTGTCCGCGCTGAACCGCTGACATGAACAATCCCATGCATTCCCACAGGAACCGTTCATGCAAGCACTTGGCTCCGCACGATCCAAACTGCCTGTTGCCTAAAATGCTCCCCGAGCTACTTTTTTTGCGCTTTTTCCAGGTAGATTTCAAAGAACACACGCTGATTATCACATTTTGGGGCTTTTTTAAATTAAGTTTTAGTGCTGAAACGTGATTAAAAATGCCCAAAAGCGCCCTTTCAAAAATCATGCTGAAACACTTCCGCCCTGGTGTGAATGAGGCCTTAGACTTACAGCTGTTCCTTCCAACCGCGGGGTGCACTGTATAGATCAATTGCTTAATAACGATTATTCATAACACCATAAAAAACGCAATTGTCTAAGTACAACAAACAAGTGAGCACATGAAAACCTTCCAAGCACATGGTGAGACCATTTCCCTTAGTATAAAAAAAAGTTTCAATAAACCTCTTTTTGGTTCAAACATTTACAGGGATATTGACTAAAGGGTGAAGAGTTTGGAGAAGAGAAGGAAAGAATTTTTCCAAATCAGCTATGTTGTCCTAGATTGTTCCCTTCTCCTGCCTTCTCCAAACTCTTCACCCTATTGTAAATAACCCTGTTCGTGACACAAGTGTCTGTAGCTACTACTGAACACCCCTTCGATGACGCCAATCCTAAAAACAATGCCACATATTTAAACAGTGAATGATAATGTGATGTGACATGACTGAGGATTCCTACGCTATTACATTGTGCTGTAATATTCCACTGTATTTTTACAGGCCACCCAGTAACTGAAATGAATAGATCAGCACAGATATGAGGCGCGTAGGAGAAATACCCTTGTCTTTGGGAAAAGGAGTGCGGATTACCACGCATGATTTATGTGTGTGAAACGGCTTAGGAGTAAACATGACCGAGCACAGCTGAAAGACTTAATTGCTATAACTACTAAAGCGGTCATTTAGGGAACTTCCCTTGCCCTTTCCTACATAAACTCTGGCTTGTGATCATACAGTTGGAAGCCATTCATGGCACATCACACTTCAGACGTTATCCTGATCAATTATGCGGTCATCTCCTCTGTATACAATATAAGAGACGTTCCCCTGATCAATTATCCTGTCATCTTGCAGCACAGCCCCCAGCACAAGTATATACATTCATTGCTCATTCACCCGTACTGTAACTTATTATCACATGGTGACCAAACACATTACGGTTACAAGTTATTTATTTAGGTTAATGATAACAAGAGGAAATACAGTGTAACCTCCAGCAAACTGCATAGGAGGAATGTAGAGAGTGGAAGTGCAAAGGTCGTCTTGGGTGGTATAAAGAAATTAAAACACCAACTGATTAACAAAACTTGACTGGCCACAGAGAATACAAAGCCTCCATTCACATCTTTGAGATGCATCATCCCAAAGGTTATGTTGTGGTGCCTTTTGAATGGGCTGCCTACCACATCACATGGTAATAGGTTACCATGCAATGTGGTGCAATGCAAATGCAATAGCTAGGTGCTTTACTGCAGTGCACCTAACACTGTAACATGCAATGCGGGAATGCGTGCAGCATCACACGAGCACCCACATGGCAAAGATGTGAACGGAGCCGTAGGCTATGAGAAGTACAATGCATTTTATGTGTGCTGTGTTTTAGGCGCATTATCATTCATCACAATGGAAGATGCATTTTGACCAACACTGAACCAAAAAAAAAAAAAATTGAATTTTTTTTAATGCACCACACCAAAATGCAGGGGCGTGAAGGCATCCCTATTTTAACATGCTTATAAAATAACAATTACAGCCTTAAAGAGACAGTCCACCTTGCGTAAAGCCTATACGAATGCAGACAGGGCTCCTGTGTGAAGAAAGTCAGGTAATGTATGCATACACGGTTTCTTGTTCCATAATGCACCAAACTTCCCCCTGAGCTTTTTCACGTTTGCAGTGGAACGGATTGCAGGGAATGTTTTGCCACCCATCCAGTCGCACTGCGGGCAGGGGAGCGTGGACTGGGGCGGTGGCATTGATTTCAATGCACCGCCACGCCCCCTCCAGCCCCAGAACAAAGGGAGAAGTTTTGAGAGCATTTGGGGTGCGTTCCAGCAGCTCCCGCTCTGGATCGCAGCACAATTGGTGTGAACAAGCCCCAATACATTGTAACAATTTCATGGCTGCAGCACGTTATAAAATAGTTCTTTAACATGCAGTGTCCCTTGATCTTCACATATTAGTTCAAGTGACTTCACAAGTGGGAAAAAAATATTTGGGGGTTTGAATAAGCTATAGCAGTCTTTAAACAAATGTATAGTTTGTTTACCTTTATACCAAAGGCTGTGTTCCATTGTTAAGTTTCAGTTTTATTAAAATGTTAGATAAGAAGGTGACCCCATTCGCTCCTTGACAAGAAAAATGGTGCATAATGAATTTTGTGTATTACAAAAACCTCTAGTGTCCATGGTACAGCTGGGCAATGTACACCACGTACCTGCAACCATTCTGACTGGCTATCCTCCAGGGGAGTCCAGGCATTGGTCTTCCCTATCTTATCCAGGCGGCCTAGGTGTGGGTGCCAGGTAAATGCATCAATTCCCCAAGTCTTGAACACACTGGATGCTGTAATTTGCTTATCAGGGATCAGGAAGGATTTCATTCCAAGTGGCTCGGAGCAACCTACCATGTTGAAATATACTGTAACACAACGGTTTACAAGAGGATGGGAAGAAGGAGTGCTCAACATTACAAGCTCAATGCAGGCGTGATATAGAGCAAAAGCAGTAAAAACATGACAGTTAAAAAAGTAGCCTCTACCAAATAAAGCATAGCAGTAATTTTATGATGACAATAGCTGGAACCATGCCTAAGTGTAGAACAGCTGGAGATCACGGAGGAATGCCTATCCAGAACAACTGGCACCATTACTGCCAGAAGAAGATAATACTCTATGTGGTGTCCAACAATTCCAGTAATGGGTCAGTCCACTCAAAACTGAAATTATTTTGGTAGATTTTGAAGAGTTAAACCAATTGACAGCTTCTTACATCTCTCTGGTACCTGTTTTTTTTAGATCTATTTACTTGCTTTTCTTGGAATGTACACCTGACGTGGTCATTATTTCCTACTTCCTAGTGATAATCTTATTAACTTTTAGGCCCCATTCACACTGCGCAAATCACGCGTTTGTCGTGCGATTTGCATTTTGCGCGATATCGTGCAAATGCTTGCATTGAGCAAGCTAGAATCGCGCCAAAATCCGCTCCAAAAAGGGTCCTGACGCACGACCCACGACAGCAGGACCCTTTGCCCCACTGCCAAGCATTGGAGAGCGATATCGCGCGGTAAATAGCCGCGATATCGCGGAATTAACGCATGACAAATTGCTCAGTGTGAACGGGGCCTTAAAGTAATCTAAACCCAAGAAGAAAAATGTAATATATTGCACCTTGCCAATCCTTAGATGTGAGGGCGGCATTAGTTCCCTTTTTTCAGGCTCTCCTTTATTTATAGCTGATGATTGTAAGAATAATCATACTTCCTGTCGCTGGGTGGTTCACTCAGGCAGGGTTACTTTCAATAAACATCATCTCTCTCATTATTGCCTCTACCCAGCTCAAGCCTCCACCTTGAATCACAGAAAATGGTAAAACTTCAGTTATGGAGTTATGCAATATGAATGGGAACATGTAATGAATATAAAATGGGCGTTATCCCAATTTGGCTGCAAAAGTGAAAACACACCTTAAATTCAGTACAATTTCCATTTATAATAGAAAAAAGGGACTACGTCAATTACTTCCAGGAAATACACCTTTTACAGAAGAAAGGGCCTCACAGAATAATAATGCCTTTACCAAGACTGAATGACATGGATGACTAACAAAAGCAGATGTAGTTGTTAATTTTCTGAATATAAAAAGATTCTGCGCTATGGAAGCTGTCTCAAAGTGATAAATGTAAATATAAAAGATGAAAAGCTAAAATATAAAATTTTCTTCCTAAAGTTAAAAACTCCTCTAAGGTCTCATTCACACTGGGGGTACACACCTGTAAACAGCCGATCCCGGGAGGGACAGGTGCTGCGTGTGATTGCACGCAGCAGCCTGTTCTTCCCTATGGGAGGACGCGGCACTACGCGGTCATCCGTACGGGTATGGGTATCCGCACTTGGACGCAGACCGGATGGATCCTCTCTGCGTCCAAGTGCGGACACCCGTACCCACACAGATGTGCAGTTTGGGTGTCCGTATAACACCATACAGCCGCGTCCTCAAATACAGAAGAACAGGCTGCTGCGAGCAATCATGTGCAGCAGCCTGTCCCTCCCGGGCTCAGCTGTTCATGGGTGTGCACACCGAGTGTGAATGAGGCCTAAAAAAGGGAAAAAAAAGCTTTTCATTACAGTAGTAGATACAGTCAATACTGTTGAATGGTAACACTAAATTTTCAGTATGTATTTAGGAAAATTAACATTTGATATGCTCCTTTACTATAATACATCAATTTGCATTCAATTAAACTCGTAACTAAGCCTCCGCCTCTTTGAATCACTTGTTATGGTTTAGTAAATATAGCAGTGTGTGATTTCTCAATATGTGGGTTCTAATTCCATATAACATATCATCACACTGACTCAGCCGGCATTAAGCTGGATCACTACCCAGTGCATATGCTTCTGATTAAAGGATAGTGTTGTGCAATTGTATTATGCACCATTAGATGGAGACACCGATGCAGGGAATGACAACAACAAAAGATCAAAAGCAGAGTTTCAGGTTTTATGTTGCTGAATCATTGTCAGTGTTTGGTTTCAAATACATTTAGCAGATTGTGGATGAGGAAAAAAAATAAAAATATTCCATACACATTCTATTGAAAGAAAACTTTTAAGGCCTTAGTCAAAAAGGTGAGCTGGTACTTTATCATATATGTATGGGCAGACAGCTCAAGAAAGCAGAGGCTGTTTCCTTTCTTTGGTCATATAAAAAAAACAAATGGATAAAATGATAAAACAGGGGATGGCATGTGTACTGTTCTAGGCCCCCTCTGTTACTCTTCCACAAATCTTGGAGCGAAATAGAACAGTAATTGGCTGTGGATCATCCCAATAAGATATGTGAATTAACTGGTCAGGATACTATCTGCATGGCGTAACTCTGGGTACTTTGGTTTCCTCCCACACTCCACAGACATGCTGGAAGGTTAATTGGCTCCTGTCAAAATCAGCCCTAATGTGTATATTTGTGAGATAGGGACTCTCACATCTTAGACTGTAAGCTCATTGAGAGCAGGGACTGATGTGAATGTGCAGTATGTAAAGCGCTGCGTAAATTGTTGGCGCTATATAAATACTGATAATAAATACATTTAACAGAAAAGTTTGCTTGCGTGCAAAATAAGTTCCAATAAAATTTTACGGTGTATTCATTTACAGTGTATAGTGTCCCTTTACTCAATACACAATGGGGTGTCATGGGCTACGATATTGTGGCAATATAAGCTATTGACTAGAATGTTCTATATAAAATGCAATATTTTGCATTTACTTAACTGAAAAATTGAAACATTTTACATTTTTTTATTTGACCATATAAAAAGAAAAAAATTATTTACAAACCCACATTTAAAGTGTACGTCAAGCCAAAACATTTATTTTGCTTTGGACAGAGTTCTCCAGGGTTCTGTTAGAGGCAGTTTGCTTTTGGAGACTTTCCCTCGCTCCCTGGTAAAACTGCTGTTACCAAGACAGGAAAAGCTCACCAATATAGCCCCTAGTAGCAGTAAAAACCGGAGACTAAACTAGAAGCAGTAAAATATTGCAGTTAATGACCCCTTCATCTCATATTCCAAAAATAAGAGACTTAGTCCTCTTTCAGGATAGTGGGCAAAGCCATTCCGTTTTGGCCACATCCAGACATCACTGGTGTGTAGTGTAAATATGGCCTATGAAGCTGCTCGTCGGGCTCCACCGTCCACTCGTCACAGACGAGTGGACGAGTGGATTTTTCGAGCCCTGCTAATAATATAGAGCTATTTATTCCACACAGCTGTTTCAGGCTGCTTGGTTATCAGTGCAGCGTCTGGAAATCATGGCTTCTACAGAGTAGGGTTTGGGACCCAACAAAACAATATAACTACACAGATTATGGCCAAAAAGATGCTAAAGAAACCATAAAGCCCTCCAACTGAATCAGTGCGTAACACAGTGAAGCCTTCTTAGAACAGAAGGTATTCACATATTCCAAAAACGAGGGGCTTATTCCTCATTAGAGGGCAGTGGGTGGAGCTATGCAAATCATTCCTTTACACCCCAACAGCCAAATGTACATCCAGAACCACAAAGCTACTGTATACATGCCAGCGGTCCTCAGATAAGATATGTGAATAACTACTGTTATAAGAACATTTTACTGTGCTACTTACCAATTCTTATTTCTTCAGTCTCTCCACACCATAATCTGTATGGTTAATGACCTCCTCTAAGCTTAGCAAAACTTCATGAGGCTGAGCGCAGCACGTGTACCACTATGAGGTGTTGTGAGAATAAGACTGAAGCTATGAGAGGTTGTACTATTTGAGCAAAGCGATACAAGTCTTCTTGGTTTTCAAGCCATATGCAAATAAGAAAAGCAAAGCAAACAACTAAAATTTAAGAAAAAAAAATATTACCACTCATTTCACAGCCAAAGAGCTCGAAACGCAGAGTGCAGGCTCTGTGACAAGTCACAGGGTACACACGAATATACTGGGCAGTGATGGGAGGACTGAAGATATTGGCCTTTCGACCCTCATTGTCCCTATTTCCATGGAAAATCTAGAAGGAAAAACAGACATGACAGTATTTAGAGTCAGTCTATAGTGCTATTTAGCTATTATAACACAGAGAGAGAGAGAGAGAGAGAGAGAGAGAGAGAGACAGACACACATACACACTAGGGATGCACCGATACCAAGTACATTACTCTGTACAAGTACAGATACTTTTCCAGCTCAAAGACTAGAGAAAAATTAAAAAGTTAGGAGGCAGCTGTCATTTGTAAGGAGCACACGGAGCTCCTGGGATTTGTACATCTCTGTTTTAATGTATGATTTTTTTCTTATAAATAAAAGGTATGCACCGAAACCAGTTTTGCGAGTACAAGTACTGATACTTGTCCAAGTACTCACAGATACAAGTACTGATAAATTTTTGTTTATTGTCATGTGACAGTTTTTCTAAAACAATATCAACTAATGATTTCAGAACAGTGGTGGAGCACCAAAGCCAGGTCCCAGCTGCAACCCTGGTAGTTCTCGTGAAAATGCCAAGTATCGGTAATGGTACTCGAAAAAGTATCGGTGCAGCCCTAATACACACCCAAACACACATATACATACATACACACACATATACATACATATACACACACACACACTATTGGCTATACACTACATTTCTAGATAATTAGCAAAATATCGGTCACAGCAACTAGTCAGCTCCTACCTTGTCTTTATCCTGACCCTCACGCTTGTAGAAGGTGAACTCTTGTCCATCAGCACTGTAGGCCAATTTAAAATCCTTCAGGTACTCTGCTTTTCCCATCCGGCTGGCTCCCTGGGTGATGATTCCAGAAACTTGCAGCTGCCTTAACAGATTCACCTACACAGGGGACAAAAAAAAAAAAAGGAAGTCACCGCATCAGATGGCACAGTTCACCATTAATGGAGCCTGCAGGCACACAAGCTTTGGGGCCTAAAACCTCACCCCTTTTCTAAGATGACCTTTTTTACAGAAGATTTGTTTTGGTTTATTGGTCCTAACCAGGCTTTGAATAGTAGATAAAGCAGAAACAAGATTATATGAGGATCATACGAGATGACTCTTATTTGTACATTTGCGGTATCCTTAAAATAGTTTTCCCCCAATAAAAAGAAAATTATAGAAAAACATCAATAAGGGTTAGAAAGCCTGTGCCAAAAAGGCCCCAGACAAACAGGCTTCAAAATTAGATTCTCTGTGGTCACTCTGTGATTTTAGGACTACAGAGAACACTGAGACCCATTTGTGGCAAATACAGACTGGGTGGCAGGAAAAAAACAAATTTTAAAAAGTGCATGTCCAGCCAAAACGGTTTTTGATGCAGGAGGAGAAGGGTTAGTGCAATCTGGGGCTCCATTAGATAGATTTCACTGTCCTCAGAGAAGAATGTTCTAGATGCTTACAATTATGCGCATTTAGACACGTGTTTAGATACATCTGACCTTTGTCCATTGAAAAGTTACATTGAAGTAGCCAATGAGATTTCAGCAAATAAATGCATCTTGCGTATACATGCATTTAACATCTAATTTTTTCTAAACGCAGCTGAACTGCAGATAAAAGCATCTAAAAACACAAGGTGTGAATAGATCCATTGAAAATCATTAGATGCATCTATATGCATTTACAAAACCATTTTCAATGCATATGAAACGCATCTAATCGCACCTAGTGTGAATGTAGCCTTAAACAAAACGAAAAGTTTTTGCTCCTTCTGCATGCAGTTTTAGGGCCAGTCTAAAGACATACCTGAGACGTGTTTGAGTCGTGTGTACCATGCATTCATACGGACGTGCACAGAGAAATAAAAAAAGGTACAGTTCAAACTAATCTCACACTAAACTTATCTCAAAAGTCCACTTAAACTGACTAACATGTTAGAGATCAATGTTTCTCCAAAAATAAAGATATCAAAAAGGGATATAGATCCTGTGACAAAAAGGCCCCAGGCACACAGGCTTCAAATTGGATGCCCTGTGGTCACTCTGTGATCTTGGGGCCAGAAAGAGTGCAGCAAGCCAACTGCTTCATGGTACGTGGTGACAAAGTGGACAAGGCATGTATGTCATCTTTCTTTTATAGACAGTTGGGTGGAAAATTGCCTGGAAATCCTTCTGAACCCAGCGTGTGTAAGAACAAACTGGTGGCATAATGGTTTATTTTTCTTGATCGTCATATACCTGAATCCAGGGGTGTGGGTCATTGCTACTTGCAGTCCACGCATTAACCATGCCTTTATTGTTCAAACGGGCAAGGTTCGGCCCCCACCGCTGTAGGCCAAGGAAGCCATGGTACAAGGAAGACGATGTAATCTGGGCATCAGCTATTGCCCCACCCTCCATTCCCAGAGCATTGGCACAGCCTAGACAAATACATAGAAATGTGTTATTAGAACGGGATTCACATGTTAATCATAAAAAGTGGAGAATTAGAACCATAAAACACCTTCATTACTTATGCTTCATTAGTAAAACAGATGTAGGAATTACAGACTTTTCCTGAAAAATGCTAATTGCCCAGCTGTTTGTTTGACCTTCCAGCATTAGTATTTTGAGTCTCTAAAAGGTGCCCATACACTGTGCGATAATCGCACGGTAATCGCGGGAAATCCCGCGATCGTACGATAATCGCAATGTGTATGGAAGACGTACTGTACGGTCGCACGTCTTTTGTCTAAGGAGCATGCTAGAAAACCAGCCGAGAATCGTACTGGTTTTTAGCATGATCGTAAGATCAATGCCGCACTGCCCGTTCAGCATTGCGGTCATCGGAAGCCCACCCCTCAGGGGGGCGGGCTTGCGATGATCGCAAGTACGATCTGCCTGCCCAAGATGGGCAGATCGTACGATTTTTTAAATTACTTTACAACCATCGCAAGACTAAGGTCTTGCGATGGTTGTAAAGTGCATGGCCACCTTAACCCAGAACAGCTAAGCTGGCTTTACATTGGTGGATTTCATTCAGTGGATAGCCCTGTCTGCCACCTCCAGCCCAACATTCTTCAATTTAAAAATTGATGGAGTCGGGCATAAAATTGTCAGCTGAACAGCCCTGTGCATCCAATCAGATGCAGTCACAGTTATTTTTACAGGATGGTCAAAATACAAAAGCCGCCACACGAGATTAATCCATACACTAGTGTATACCCAGCTTTATTCAGGTAAAGGTTTCTGACTGTACTCTGACTTTGTAGGCCCGCACACTTGTTCTGGGGGTCAGAAATACAAATAACTAAAGTCACTGTGTCAGCATAACAGCCAGGCAACTAGCATTCATTTTTAGAAGCAGCTCACAAATGCTGGACACCATATTTCTCGAATGACAGGTTTACTTTAAAATTGTTAAACAATAAAAAGGTGTGTCTAAAGCATATTTGGTTTATGTAAGTGAATATAAAACCTAAGATTGCAGGTTAGACACTCTGACACACAAATCACAGCGTGACTTTTTTTTTTTTTTTTTTTAAGCAGCATGGAAAAACTTTCCTAGACATTTCAGAAACAATAATGAATCATGTAATGAAACAGATTTAAGAAATGCATCCTTGTTAATACTGACTGACAAGCCATTCCTGACCTATGAAATTAATATAAAATCATTTCTACGTAGGGAACATGACAGCAAAGAAATCAAACTGACTAAATGATTCCATAATCCCGGTTCTGGTCATTTCATGTGCACAGGGTGCACCAAAAACCTGAAAATATTTTAGGAGCTTCCAGCTATCAGTAGGGTTTTATTAAAGCAGAACTCCGGCTAATTTCTTATCCCTTGCAATAGAGCCAGCCCCTCAAGGCTTAAGTGGTAATTTTTGTCTAGGTTCAAAATTAAACTTTCACTCCCCCGTTCCTTGGGGCCAGCTTGCTTTTAGACCGGTCCCTTCCACCCCACCCCCCCCCCCCCCCCCCCCTCCAGCACTCTAAAGGTCCAGTGAGTCATCACATTCTATACATAGGGGGGAATTTTTCAAAACTGGAGAAGGCAAAAACTGGAGCAGTTGTGCATGGCAACCAATCAGCTTCTCTTTTTAGTTTGCTCAATTAAAATTTGAAAATGAAAAGCCGATTGGTTGCCATGTACAGCTGCTCCAGTTCTGATAAATTCCCCTCATTGTGTATAGGACATAAGGATGCCAAAGAATATTCCATCATTGCAGCAGAGGAGAGGGGAGGCTCCGGGGACAGGCCTAAGAGCATGCCAACTCCAAGGATTGAGTGAATATAATAGTTTGTTATTTTTCAACTTAGACAAAAATGAGCATTTAACCCTTGCAGTGCGGGGGTAGCCCCACAGCAAGGGTTAAGCAACATTTTCCACGGAGTTCTGCTTTAAAGCAGACCTTTACACTCAAAAATCAAATTCTACCAATGCATCCCTCTATGTATGATCATTAATAATAACATAGACATGTCAGGTATAAAATGCTCTGATTTAGAAATACTTACACTTGCAGAGCATTCACTTCCTGCTTTGGAAGGGCAAAATGACTTCAGTTTGCCAAAGCAATGCACACTGGGATTGCCTTGTAATCTCACGAGATCTCAGGGAAAGGCATTTTCCTCCCCTGAGATGATGTTCATGGTCACATGTCTAGTCACACGTGCCAGATTTTCAGGAAGTAAAAAAAGAGATCTAGTAATCTGCCCTTGGTAAACATGGCCACTGCCAGAAAACTGGGGGGAGGGGGAAGAAAAAAAGAATATGCGAAGAATAGTAAGCCGGCAATTATCTAGAAGTATCTGTTTGTAGATTGTCATTACTAAACATTTCTAAAGGTGTGTTTATTGTAATTTTAAAGATATGGGTAAAAGGTCCCCTTCAAGTATCTACTCTTACTTTCACCATACAGAGAAATAATCTGTGATAACACAGAAAATCACTTCTAACAGAGTTTATATATGTGATAAATCTATTCCCACGAACCTACAAAAATCTTAGGAGGTCAGTGCCGGCATCTGCCAGTATAATAAACAGACCATCCAAATCTTTACCATACTGTCAATACCAATAATAATAAGAATTTAATTACGATAATAAAACTACTTACGAATTTGGCAGGACTTCCCAATATAGGGTGATGCACATTTGCAGCTGTAATCGTTGTCAAGGTGACTGCAAATCCCTCCATTTTTACAAGGCAAGGAAGAACAATGATTGTTATCTAAGAAATAAGAAGGGCAATTAACTTTAATACAAGTTCAGATAAAACCTACGAAGTTAAGCAAGGACCCAGAAAACTATTGTTTATTGTACAGTGGAAATGTCTATGCTTAATAATCTTCACACAAATCTTTCATCAATGTGCTCTATAACCTCATATAGTCACAAATAAAGTTTGATGATTTGTGCAACCAAACATCGGTCTATCTAAAAGGTGGCCATACACCTTACAATTTATCTGAAGATTTTCTGTGGTCAGATGGAAAAAGTGCAACAGATTTGCCCAGATGGAGATTACTCCATC
The DNA here is from genome assembly GCF_000935625.1 of Nanorana parkeri. NCBI lineage: Eukaryota > Metazoa > Chordata > Amphibia > Anura > Dicroglossidae > Nanorana > Nanorana parkeri. Next base: position 2,668,542 of record NW_017306310.1, on the reverse strand, counting down.
CACACACTTAAGTGTAGATGGAGGAATCTGGTGCACCTTTTCCATCTGACAACACAGAAAATCTGCAGATAAATTGTAAGGTGTATGGCCAGCTTAACCTAAAGTGACACTAAACTCAGGAGTTAAATCTTAAAAATACATTCAAGAACCTTAACTATTAACAAAACTGTATTTTATTTGTGTATCACTCGGCTGTAGGTCCTCAAATCATCTCTGAATTGGTGCTGACACTGTCCTTCCTTCTGGAGGGTGCCTACTTTTCTTCCCCATGGTCCCTGTGTGTGTTGTAAAGTATTCACCACTCAAAGCTCGCTCCCGGGATGGACTACAGTCTCTTGTTCAGTTTACTAAGTTGTATTGAGCTTGTAGTCCAGTAGTCCATCACTGGAGCGGGCTTGGGGACTACTTTACATTAAAAAAAAAATGGAGAAGCCAAGCTTGAATAGAGGGGGGGGGGGGGGAGACATTTTTT